>NC_050517.1:3319502-3398276 GCF_002922805.2 Oryzias melastigma
TGAGTGAGTCCTCCTCCAACTTAAATACCTGGCAGGTGTTGATTAGGAATATTGGCCCCACCTGCCAGGTGAGTAGAATACCAGGGTTTTCAGAGCAGCAGACGTAACAACTTGAAGAAACAAAGCATTCCCACACCATCATTTCTCCACCACCATGTTTCATAGTTGAGGACATCTTTAAAAAAAGCAGCATCGATCCAGCATAAGAAGTTGGCTTTACTCAGTTCAACCCATTAGCAGATTTGAATGTGGAGACTTCCTGGATGTGGATCAGCTTTTTTATCTCCTGTTTGTGTTTCAGAGGAGACTGGGTGTGCACGCTGTGCAGAACTGACCAGGAGCCCATGGAGACCTGTGGCTGTGAGGACACCCCCTCCTCCACCCAAGTCAGAGCGCCTTACACACTGTCCGAGCACAACCAGAGGGTGAGCTGAGCTGGGATCAACAAAACCAAAAACATTCAGTTTGACTCTCGTGTCTTGTTCTTTACAGAGGTGTGAAAAGTTGTGTCTGCTGCTGTACTGTCATGAGCTCAGCGCCCCGTTCCATGAGCCCGTCAGCCCTCTGGTCAGTCCAACAGGCTCAATTATCAGCACTGGATTACAAAATGTGTCATCCCACTCTTCAATATAATCTTCTATGGGATCTCAACAGGCTCAGAACTACTACCAGATCATCAAGAGACCTATCGACCTGTCAGTGATACGAAGGAAACTGGACAAGAGCAACACTCTTCATTACTTCACACCAGAGCAGTTTGTTGACGACGTTCTGCTCATGTTCAAGAACTGTGCCACTTTTAATTATGTATGTTTTTGATGAAAAGTCTGGTGTTTTGCTGGTAGCTTTTCAACACGATCAACATCCTTCCAGTAGATTTTGAAGGAGAAAAGCGGCTCGACAACAACAATAAAAAAATTACAGTAGTTCAAAGAACATAAACAAAGGGTTAAAATGGAAAGTCTTTGTTCTTCAAACGTGGCTAATCCTCATGGGTTTCTCTCGTTCAGCCAGACTCCGAGGTGGCCCAGGCCGGTCGAAGCCTGGAGGAGTTTTTCCTCATCAAGCTAAAGGAGGTTTTTCCAGACCAGACGTTTCCATCAGCCGCTCAGGACCGGACGGACAGAGCTCGCCTCCACTGGCTCAGCAGGAAGAGGAGAGAAAACTACAGGAGGAAGAGACATGTCTTTAGTGGCAAAAAGTACTACCTTTAATCTTCATAAGTGAAAGAGCTTGAACAGAATTTAGGAAGTTTGTTCTGATGCTTCTTACCTAATAAAACCCCAGTGACTTCACCTCAAATAAGGAGAATATCCTCTCTACCTTTTCACTATTTCTGAAAATATGAACAAAAAACATGTATTGTTAAAGAGAAGTTGCCTTTTTGACTTTTTAAAATATTTGCTTTCCTTTTGCCAACATTTTATTGTAACTCTCAATGAAGCTGATAATAATTAATACAATCAAGCACCACCAGAGGGCGTAATAGACTCCAGTAAAATCAAACTGCACTAATGGAGCATTAATTTGTTTTCAGGGGGGGTTCTCTTAATTTGCATTGTAATGTTTAGTGCTGGGGGGTATGGAAAAAATTGTATATCCAGATATAAATTACTTTACATCATATTAACAATATATATTAATGATAAATATACCAAATAAAGTATATTTTCAGTTATTCTCTGGAAAAAATGACAAAAATGTCATTACGTTTGACTTTATTTTTTCAAGCAACATGTAATTGAATCGTCACAAATAAAAACATTTCTTAAACAGTTCAGCAAAAAAAATAAACAAAAACAATAGAAAGTATACAAGAGAAATGGCACGATATACACTTTTTTTCATAAACTTTATTGAACGTTCTTTTAATTTACCAATGTTCACATTTACATACAATTTTGTATTTTTTTTTTATTAATTGGTTACGGAAAACACTACAAGTACAGTGCAACTGGCACATCAACACAAAACATTAACAAACCAAGCGTTACAGTATGTGCAAACTCCAAAAAGTAAAACAGTTCTTTTAAAATATTAAATGTTCTTGAAGCCTTCAGATTTTTGCATGTGTTCTATAGTTTGATATGTTTTAGGTCCAGATAAAATAAATTAAAATGGGGTTGTGAATTTGACCATTCGTGCATGATTTACACTTTTATCGCCCGCATGGTCTGTATCATATCACCCAGCACTAGTGTTGTTGTTGTATGTTTGTGATGTTGTGAACAGAACAGAACTTTGACTTCTGCTTAGAGAAAATGCTGTCAGAATTCATGAAAACTTTATTATTGTATTTAAAAAGAATACAAAACTGCTGAAACACAGAAGTCAGAGTTATTCTTTAAAAAGAATGCGGTTCAAATGAGCCTAAATACCGATGTGATACTTACCGCATTTCTCAGGTCAGCTGGATGAGGACACGTTCACCGCGTTGGAGCATTTTCAATCTCTGGACTATAAGCTCAAGAGAAGTTTTAATCAGAGTTGAACTAATTCTTACCTGATATTGACTTCCAGGAGCTGAAAAGCTTTTGGTTATCCTTGATCCATCAGATATTCTCCTTAGGCTTTGGACTGACCCTGCAGCAGTCAGCTGACCTGTCCAGTGTGAACCCCGCCTTTACCCAACAGTAGCTCCAGAAACCTTGAGACCCTGCAAAGGACGTCGCGAGTTCTGAAGATGGTTGGATGGCTTTGCATTTTACTGCTGGAACAATAAAAAACTGTTCCTAAAAAAAGTATCCTGCACATACAGCAGGGGTGTCAAACTCAATCTGACACAGGGCAAAAATCCAAAACACACCTTAAGTCGCAGGCCAAACAGGATAAACATTTAACACTCTAAAACTACTTTTTTAAAACTTTTAAAACCGTAACTATTTAACGTAATTATGAACTACAGTCATGGCCAGAAGTTTTGAGAATGACACAACTATTAATTTTTCCAATGTCTGCAGTTTCATGGAAATGTACATATACTTCAGAATGTTATGATGAGTGATCCACTCAACTGAAATTGTTTGCATAATCCCCATTTGCCTTGAAAATGAACTTTATCACTGAAACTACGTTTCCCCTGCATGTCAGCCCGGCCACAAAAGGACCAGATAACATAATTCTCAATAAAAGCTTTTGATACTTGTGAAATGCTTACCATCATACCATAGAAACATCTGGCAAACACCTAAAAACCCTGAAGGAACAGACCTTGTGGAAATGTAATATGTGTGTCATTCTCAAAACTTCTGGCTACGACTGTAGATATATAGCATTACCTGTAATAATAGTGTGAATGCTGTAAGATGAATTTGGATGCTGAAGATGCTGAAATTGTTAGCAAAAAACACTGAAGCTGATGGCTGAAAATTCTGAAGTTAATAGCTGAAAAAGCTAAAGATGGTAACCAGCTAAAATATTAGCTGGATGCCAAAATGGCCTACAACAAAAAAAAAAAAGAAAAACAAACAAACTAGCATGTATCTGAAAAAATATCTAAACTTTAAAATATCCTAAAAACTGAAAAAGCCTATATTAGCCAAAACAGCTAGCATGTAGCTGAAATATTAGCTAAACTCCAAATAGCCCCAAAAATCTTAGTAAATGCCAAAATAGTCCAAAAAGCTAGTAGAATGCCAATTTTTAAAACTTTAAAAAGGCAGGAATATTATTCCAGAATAAATCAACTTAAACCTTAAATAACTTTCAATATTTTACTCTACATAGAAATATATTTTGTCAAAATTCTACAAGTTAGAAATGAGCACAAGATAACATTGGGTCATTAATAACAATAAAATGATCTGGAGGGCCGGATAGAATTACCCGGAGGGCCGGATCCGGCCCCCGGGCCTTGACTTTGACACGTGTGACCTACAGGTATTGCTGTAAAATGAGTAGGAGCGTTTTCTATCTATGCATACCGTGAGCTTCACAACCGCAGGAGTCTTTATTGCATTTTGTCTACATTCATGGTAATAGCAAAAGTAGAGCTGGGCGATATGGCCAAAACAAAATCTAGATATTTTTCCTTCCAAATTCAATTTTCGATTTAAATTAATTTTTTTCCTCCCTCCTTTTATTTTTTTAACAAAGATTACAAATGACAGAATATTTTTAACAAAAACTATTTTATTTTAACATGTCATTTTGAAATTGTTTCAAACACAAAGTGAAACTAAATACAAGCTGTAAAAATGTTTATAGAACAATTCAGCAGGTGTTTTGTGATCTACCACTAGCTGAAGCATCCTATGAAGAGAAATAAAATAATCATTCGGCAGAACACTTCTGATAGCAACAGCCTTCAAACTCATGTTGCTGTTTGTGGTTTGATGCTCCAGGTTACAACCTCAGTGACCAAAAATCTTTTTACTAAAAAAAATGTAAACATATTTTTTTAATGGACAAATTATTACATTATTTTACTAAGACATTTACACGTGTTTTAATTGAAAAAATATTATGAAAAATATTACGTTGAATGCAAACCTTACCTTTACACGATCAACATAATTCCAGCAGATTTTGAGGGAGAAAGTGGCTAATTGAGCTAGTATTACATTGATCGGTTAAGAAGTTACAGTACGTTAAAGATTCTGTATTTAAGCGTCTGTGGCGAGGCTTCAGGTGTTAAAGGGTTAAAGGAATCTGCTGCACAACCTTCTCGGTGGACGTTTGAGCAGACTTGTTTTGCTTCGACGGTCCGCTGCTGCGTTCTGGATTCCACTTCTTCTGTTCTCATTCTTGTCGAGGCGCTCCTGTACAGGACATTTTGTTCTGTGAGGCGATTATTTAAAAACAAAGACCTCTGCTGGAAATTTAGGCCATCTGAGTTGCACAGGAATGCAATCAGTCTTTGTTTTCAGACTGGTCTACCATGTAATGTAACTGAATGTTTGTGTGGTGAAGGAGCAGTGAAAACACGAGTGTTTGTTCTCTATGAAGATCAGACAAAACCCTCTGGATGAAATCCACCAACTGATCTAAAACATGTCGGCCGTTCAACAAAGAGATGAAGGTAAATGTTGGACAAAGGGCAGTTAATTATAGCCACTCGCTTTTTTCAGTCCATTAAACCTCAGTCACATGCTTTTCCTCACATTTCCTCCGTAGCCTCACTTCTCCTTCCTCTCAGTGGTCGTGCGTTGAGTTGTGCAGATGTTCCACTTAAAAACATCAAAGGCCTCGTGCAGTCCCTGCTCGCTCCGTCTGCTTAAATCACTAATGCACACAAAGAGGAGGAAAGGCCCACATACCTCCAGCTGCCCAGGGAAGCGTCTTCAGACATCTGCACCTACTGTTTCCACCCACCTCTGCAGCTGCCATGACCCCTCATTTGTTTTTAGCATTCATCTCCAGTTCCATTAAAAGAGTTAAACTTGTTTTATTCTGGGAGGGACTAGGATTCATGGCCGCTTTCTTTGGAGTTTAGGGATGTTTTGCCTCCTTTTCTCTCTTGTTGATCTATTGCATTAAAAATTCTTGAGTTATTGCGTCTGGGGCGGGATGAGTGTGTGATGTTTTTTTTGGATGCTGTTAAAAGCAGAGCTGGTAGTGTTTTGCACCCTTTTTTGAAAAAGTATGTCTGCTGTCTTCAAGAAAAGCTGCTCCTTCGTGCGATGCATCGCTTCATTGCTGACTGTATCTTTGCTAACGGAAATTCCTGGAATACAAAGAAGGAAAGAGTTGAGGATGCTGGACATGTGACCTAGAATGTGTTCTAGAGCAGAAACATGCTCAAGATGTTTACAAGAGTTTATAGGAATGTGGTGGACCGGGCAGTAAAGGCAAGGACAGCCAAAAATATATCAAAAATATTTACATTTATTTTCAAAAAAATATATCTCAGTGAACAAAATGGGCCCTTAAAAGAGGTCAAAGTAACAAAAGCAACTGAAGCTTTAAATAGGAGGACAAATCAACCAACTGAACAGACAGAGCAACAAACTTAAACTGACCTGACTAATTGGAAACACAAGGGAACATATATAGTGGCTGATCAGACCAACTAGACACACAAGGGGGAACTGAAAAAGACCAAGACAACAGAAATACAGCAAACAACAAAATTAACTTGTCCATCCTAAAGTAAACTAACATAGAAAAATATCAAAACTAATAGACATAAAGTAGAATGTTAACTTAATCAAAGTTTAACACAAAAAGAGTTTCTCCTCCCCCGGGCAGTGGTTCAGTCCAATTAGTGTCCTGCTGCATATAAGGCCTCTGCTGGCTGGCATGCTTTCTTTGTGTCAGGCCTGACATAGTGGCTCCAGCAGACGGCAGCAGCAGCAATGGTCCCCACAGCACCGGTAACTCAAAAACACAAGAATAAATTAATGAAAGAAAATTGAAATAAAGCTTAAATTGTGTGACAATAAATTTATATTTTAACAAAAACAAGTGTGTCTTGTAATTGAAATAAAATGTATCTAAAGGTGTGTGCAAGTGAGTGTTTGGTGCAGGTTACTGCCCTGATGGTGTGGCAGCGTAGGCAGCCATCACAAGGAACTATAAGGGTTTTAACCAGCAGCCGTGACTCACACAGCACTCATGGTCTCTGATCGAGTCCGATGATCGTCCAAATGACTGGCAGCCAAAGCCTCACTACGGGCTCCTACGGCAAGCGATACAGCTCAGGTGAGATGTGGGAGCGGTCTAGCATGGCGGATGACTCCCATTGGGATGGCTGCAGCTTCAGGCTCTGCTGTCGACCTCGCCAAACTCTGTACTGATGCAGGTTCACTCAATAACTCACTATTTATTACCATTTAGGTCATTAATAGCCCCAACTTCACATAAAGTGCTGCGACTCGGCTCCAGTGTTCGGTGACAGTTTGACCCCAACGAAACAGATTTGGAGCGCCGGAGAGGCAAGGTCGCGGACGTGATCGTATGTAGTGGAGGTTCCTCTCGCATTTTTTAAGTTACGTAAAGACTCTGGCGGTCATCACAGCCGTAACGCTAGCCGTGGAGGCCCAGGGTTATCCACATGCACTCTTGGGGGTTCTGCAGGTTTTTGTTGTCCGACCTGCACAGGGTTATAGAGAGGAGCGGCTGCATTTTAAATGGAACACACTATTATGGGCGTGGTAAGTGTATTGTGAAGTATTTAATTTAAGGAACATGGACCCCCCCCCGATCCCGCACTCCCGTGAAGGAGCCGCATGTGTGTTGTGGTCCAGAAAAGGGATGGCCAGGCCAACTAAAGGCAGAAATATGGTATGTGCATCCATCTATGGAGAAGTTTGGAATTATTTTTGTGGGAGAAATACAGAGACGCTGCCACAGACTCTAGGATGATGTCATGGAGAGGACTGCAGCCACACGCAGCGGCAACCAGAGCTTCAGGAATTGAGCCGTTTTACTTCCGGGTAGGGAAAAAAAAATCATGAAAAATAACTAATATTTCATTAATAATTCATTTTTAGTGTTCCAGAGGTAATATATGATCTTATATATAGATATAGTTCACTCTGAAAGGCTTAAGAAAATCATGGTAGAGCCCCTTTAAGGCTCAGGTTTGACAGTAAGGCTCAACATATATAGACAAACTAAAACTAGATTAGTCACAAGAATCAAACTATGAAGACTTACTGTTTGACTCTGCTAACAAAATACAAATAAACTTGATTTTATTCCATCAGATTCCGCCATCTGTGATTTTAAAAACAACAAAAAAAATGTTTCTTGCATTGGTGTTCATCATTTTCTAAAAAACAAAAAAAACATTTTGTTGTACTCCTACTTGTACTTTCTGCAATACAATAAAGGCTATTCAATCTTCATTCATTCCTGATTTCATCATTCATTCATTCATTCATGCATTGTGCAACTCAAATTCATAGATTTCATATTGAAAAAATCCATCCATCCATCCATCCATCCTGTTTTCTTCCATCCATCTATCCATCCATCCTGTTTTCTTCCATCCATCTATCCATCCATCCTGTTTTCTTCCATCCATCTATCCATCCATCCACCCATCCATCCTGTTTTCTTCCATCCACCCATCCATCCTGTTTTCTTCCATCCATCCATCCATCCATCCTGTTTTCTTCCATCCATCCACCCATACATCCTGTTTTCTTACATCCATCCATCCATCCATCCATCCATTTATCCATCCAACATCCAACATCCAGAACCCGCTGAATCCCTTTCAGAGTCACAGGGCTGCTGGAGCCTTTCCCTATACTGTTGGCTGAAGGTGAGGTACACCCTGGACCGGTCTCCATAATGTCGCAGGGCCACACACTCACATGCACACTTAAGGACAGTTGAGAGTAACCTATGAAGCATGTTTTTGGACTGTGGAGGAAGCCAGAGTTCCAGGAGAAAACCAAATTTGCGCTAGGAGGAGTGCAAAGTCCACACAGGAAGAACCCCACCAGGATTCAAACTACAGCGTTTACATGGTAAACAAATGCAGCCTTTAATAATAATATCAATTATTTAAAGCAGGACCAGAAACTATTGGAATATCTATAAAAACTCTTGGTACCAAAATCAAATGACTTGGAGTCAGATCGGGGACAAAAAGTTCTGATGGGGACATTCCTGTTGCAGACTGTTGTCAATCCAAATATTAAATCAAATAAAATGTGTGCATAGAAGTGTTTGCTCTCTCAGTCTGAACATTTGTCATCTAATGTTTGTTTTGCTGAGGATAAAAGTTCGGTTTATGTGGAGTCATCTTTGGGGTCCAGATGACTCCACCCACATATTGATGTGTGATTCCTTCCATGACAAATGTGGACAAAGGTGGACAGGATTTTATGTCTGCCATGGACATTAGTGAAACTCAAGAATCAATGATAAAGAAAAGTTCAGTGCACTGTCTTGTGGGGTCCAGATGACCCCACTTTTAATGTGAACAAACCAAGGAGAGTGGAAGGGATAAGAGTGTTGAAAGTCCCACTCTGATAATCTGTTGATCTATTGTCAAAATGTTGTCAGTGATCTATTATGATTTTAGGGTAAAAACGTGTCGTTTTCTAGGACATAGTTTCTGCAGAGCACCAGGAGTTCATCAGTAATTCACCTCTGAGTTGTGGGCAGAACTGTTGGCATAAAAGTAAGACTACGTTAATATCCTAGCTGTTACATCCCCAATGGGCAAACTTGGCTCATGTCTCGGGGAGAAAAACATTAAAACTGGACACCAGTAAGAGCAAAGGGAACACAGTTTATCAAAGAAACAAAACCCTATGTCCAGAAAGAAAGAAATAAAATAATTATTGTGCTGGTCGAAACAAAAAGACAAACCAAAAGGCATTGGAACCTCGGCCAAACATAAAATAAGTCATGGAGACTGCTGACCCAGCCATGTGGACCGTCTGACTCAGCAGAAAGAAAACAAATAAACAAAGCTCGCAAACTAAGACTACCAAGATCCGAGTGAGTGAGTGAGTGAGTGAGTGAGTCCTCCTCCAACTTAAATACCTGGCAGGTGTTGATTAGGAATATTGGCCCCACCTGCCAGGTGAGCCGAATGGTAAAAGTGTTACCAGAGCAGCAGCAGACGTAACACCAGTAATTCTCCTGCTAGCTTACAGTCCATCACAACCTTAAGCTACAAAAAAAAAGCTCTGCAGAGCTATCAAGTCAAACAGTTTAGATCCAGATTCCTGCTCAGATGAGGAAAACTAAGACGTTCATGGATCTATTTAGCTGCTCTAATGGAGCAGAGCAGGGAGATTTTGGCCTTGTCCACCGCAGTTGCTGCATCACAAACCTGAGCTTTTTTATATTGCCGGTTTTTGTCTGCTCCTTACGGAAGAGGATTAGGGCCACTGGAAAAAAAAGCCCATGAAAATTCTGACTTTAATCTCAGAATTCTGAGATTAAAGTCAGAATTTTTCATGGGCTTTTTTTTTTTTTTTTTTAGTGGCCCTAATCCTCTTCCGCAGCTCCTGACTTACCACGATTCAAATAAAAAAATACTCAGAAATGACATATGTAATCTTAACTTACAAATGTCCTCCATTATGAGGAAAATGCAACTAGAACATGCTAAACACACCAAAAACACCCTTTTTTATTGGAGTGGGTCTTTAAAGAAAATTTCATTTTAAGCAGTTTTATTTAGATGGAAAGCCCCTGAAACCTACAGTTTCTGCATTCAATGACGGTTCACTTTTCTAATCCTTTGCCTGTTTGGCTCAAAGCCTGTGTGTATTTTAGGCTCAACTCAGCTTCTTCCAAGTCATGAATGCCAGATAAGCTCATTTCCTTATATAAATAGAACCTTCAGACAGGTCCCTGGCCCACACACATCAGCTTCTGCCAATGTGCTATTGTTACCTTTGATGTGGCCGTGATGAGATTTCTTTTGTGTGTGTTTCTGTGCGTCTCTTGCTGTGTGTAGCTTTTGTGGGCACATGACGTCGTCTCACATGAAAGTCTGCCTGCATCCACGTGTGGATCCCTCAGGACAAAATGTTTCTCCTGCTTTGTTTGCACGGATGGTTGTACTTTTTACTGCAGGAAAGCGAAAGGAACTAGAAGTGTAGTGAACACTGTAGGAATGCAATCTGAAACGTGCGGCGTCACGTGGAGGAGCAGAAACTCATCACACCAAACTCAAGTGTTTGTCAGAATTTTGAAGCTTATTAAAATTCTTTCCATGCAGAATGGTCTGAGATTAGGAATAATCAGCACCAACATGGTTTCACAATCTGCCGCATTAATCTCTCCTTCCCTTTGTTCTGATGGCTGTCTGCGGGAATCTGAAGTGACATGTTGGTGATTTTGGTCCAATCGGACATTCCAGGACAAGAAGTTCTCTGGATCCAGTTATTGTGTCCTCACGCAAGTAGATAGTTAGAGTATATCATATGTAAACAGCGCCGCATGGTGAAAGCAGCATTTGGTAATGATTTCATCCAGGTGATGCTTTGATGCTTTGCAGTTTTGTGAACATGCAGCGTAATGTCAGCTTCTTTTTATTTGACATGTTTGACTCTCTGATCCTGTAGCTGCAGAAACCCTCGTCTCTTTTCAAAGTCATATTGAATTTGAATTGGCAGAAAGATCAACTATAGCAGGGGTCTGCAACCTTAAACACTTAGAGAATCATTCGGATCGATTTCTCAACAGCCAAAACCCAGTCGGAGCCCCAAAGTCTTCACTCACCCTTTAGAAAAATAAGATATTGATTTATATTTATGTTTTCTACTGACATGATACATTTAAATAAACTATTGTGTGTTATTTATGGCATGCATAAAACATAAATAGAAATAGAAAAGAGATAAAAAAAATATGAGTTTCTAACTTTTGACAGAGCTTTGCATGACTTCCTTTCAAAATAAAAGACATCCTACACCATAAGATCATGTAAAGGCAGCAAAGACAGTAGGAAGTGTGAAGTCACCAGCGATTAAAAAAAAGTTCATTTTACTGTTTCTGGTGCATTTCAGCCACAAATTCATAAATATAACCAACAAAGACTAAATCAGAGCTCATGAAGGGACCCCTACCATCTATTAAAACCATGAGGAACACTTTAAATCCCTGAATTTGTTCAAAAATAGAAAATCCGCTTTATAATCCAGTGGATTATAATGTAACGTGACATCCTGATGCAGGAAACTGCTCCGTGCTTCTGTTTCTGGACTTTCACGTCCTTCTGGACAGGCTGAAAAACTGGGTTGGAATATCCGGATCCGCCTTAAACTGGTTCACCTCCTGTCCCACTGGTTGATCCTTTTCCGTGGTATCCTCTAAGTTTAAGTCCTCCTCTGCATCCCTCTCTTCTGGTGTGCCACAAGGCTCTGATTTGGGACCTTTATCTTTTTGTTTTATATCTGTTGCCTTTGCAGCACATTTTAAGTTCTTTTAATGACATTTCTTATCATTTTCATGCTGATGACATTCAGCTTTATGTGTCTTTTAAACCTCAGGATGTTTTTAAGATACAGATTTACACAGGTGTCTGGATTTGGTCAAGAGTTGGATGAATGACAATTTTCTCCAGCTAAATGAAGCTCAAACTGAGGTCCTCGTTTGTGCTCCTGACAAATACCACTCCCAGATAGTGCAGTGGCTCGGTCCACTTTCCTCTTTTGTCAGGCCCTCTGTCAGAAACCTCGGGGTAACTCTAGACCCAGTTTATCTCTTCACTCTCATGTTGCTGCACTTGTTCGTTCTTGTTTTTATTATTTAAAAAACATTGCTAAACTGAGTCCAGTTGTGTCACGTTCTGAGATGGAGATGCTCATTCATGCTTTTATTTCTTCTCGTCTTGATTATTGCAACTCCATCTTCACATGTCTCAGTAAAAAATCTTTAGAACGTCTTCAGGCTTTCCAGAACTCGGCTGCAAGACTTTTAACCAAAACTTCCAAGTATTCACGTCACCCCACTGTTGATCCAGCTGCAATGGCTCCCCATTCGTTTCAGAGTGCAGTTTAACATCCTGGTTTTAACATATAGAGCTTTTAATAATCAAGTACCGGTCTATATGAAGGACCTTGTGCAGCCGTACGCTCCCAGCAGGTCCTTCAGATCATGTGACCAGGGCCTGCTGGTGGTTAAAAGAACTCGGTGAAAAACTAAAGGTGACAGAGCCTTTGCAGAAGTGGCTCCAGGGGGGACCACCACAGAAACTGTGGACAAACCCATTTGGGGCGCACAGTTTCTGCTACTGTTAAACCATGGACCCAGCTGGGCTTGCTGGCCAGGTATTAGCTGTGTACATATTTTGGCGAGTTTTTGAGTATGTGGTAGGGTTTAAATTGTTGCTTAGACGCACAGTAAGAAGAAAGAATTGTGAAAACAATCTGATTCTTCAGTCCAGATCTGCTGCAGGAAATATTCTCTCTTCATATCTCCTTCAACCAACAGTTCTGACCTGGAAACGTTAAGAATCAACCAGACCACGGCAGTTGTGTCAAAACAGGCCTAGTCGTATGCTGCATTTTGTTCTGTGACTTTTACAGTGTGAGTAAAATGGTTGAAAGCATTTAAGATCAAGTTAATCTGGTTTGAAATGCTTGCTGTGAACTGAAGGAGAGGGTCAAGAGACGGAAAAAGCACAGGCTGTAAAGAATGCTCATTTAACGAGCTGCAACTTTGTGCTTGAGATCGTTTCCAAAGTTCTCTGAAGACTTTTCCCATCGTATCACTACGCAACCCTTATGACACCAAAATATCATTAACACGGAGCTCAGCTGGAACATGTCTGCTCTAATCAAACAGGATAAAAATGACTCCTGGAAAGCAATGAAAGGCCTGGAAAGGGAAGGTTAATGCTCAGTGAACTGGAATCCCTGGACAATACTGAATAACGCAAGTTCCACAAAGTCATTTACATGTCTCTGGTTCATATCTGTTATCCACAGGCTGATCTGAACCAAACTTTAAAGAGGATCATGACTCATGTAAAGCATTTGGAAGGAAAAAGGAGGCACCAGGAAATCTCTGAAGCCGTCTTTTACAATTACATTTACAAATACAGTATTTTCCACAACATGGGGCACACTGGCTTCCAAACACACCATAAATGAATGATCTATTCTTGAATTTATGTTATACAATGAAGTTTGCAGTTACAATGAACTGTAAGGAACATTGAGCAAGACGAAAGAGTCAGAGATGAGTCCATCGAACACATTCTCACTCCCAACTCGTCACATATTGACATTTGGTTAAGGACCCCTCTGCATCACTTTTTAACGTTTTGGGTGTCTGCGTTACGCTTTGCCGCTGAGAAGAAGCACTTTTCTTCAAATGTGATTGATTAATTTTTGCTGTGGTATGACCTTTTTGATTTGATTTGATTTGATTTGATTTGATTTGATTTATTCATTTGTTCTTTTTTCAGTTAGAATGTACAATATATACAATCTACTAATGAAGAACAGGAGTAGGACGAAGACAGAGTCTTATAAACCCCTACCCCACTCTTATTATCACATAATACCAACATATGACTAAATGAGTGGCATAATCAAAACAAACACAAAATGAAAACCCGTAATAAAAACAATATCACAGTATTAACGTCATGCTGCATACAAATCAATCATTTTGTTTTTACATTTAAACTTAAAACAAACAATACTTGAACACTTTTTCAGCTCATTATCCATCACATTCCATTTTTTAACCCCAGCAAAGGAAATAGTCCTTTGTTTAAGTGTAGTTTTTACTTTGGGTACTTTGAAGTCTTCATTTCTTCTATTTACCTCATTTATAACAAAAATATTTTGTAAACAAGGTGGCAACATAAAATGTCTGGCCTTAAACATTACCAACAGTGTCTGCAGAGAACATAAATCTTTAAATTTCAGTATTCTTGACTTAAAAAATAATTTGGAAGTGTGCTCATCGTAGGAAGTCAAATGTATTATTCTTGATGATTTTTTTTTTTGCAGAATTGTTAAAGGTTCTAGGTTCGACTCATAAGAATTACCCCAGACTTCCAAACAATATGAAAAATATGGTAAAATCAAGGAGAAATACAGAATATGCATAGCTTTTTAATTCAACAAATATTTAGCTTTGTTAAAAACTGCAAGATTTTTACTTATTTTTTGTTTTATATAAACAATATGTTGCTTCCATTTTAAATTCTCATCAACAATAATCCCCAGAAATTCATGAACTCTTTCTATGTCTACACCATTCCTTCATTTTTGAACTGTTGTTGTTCTGTACATTAAAGCGTTGGAAGCTCTGCGCTAACGCTAGTGACAACTGGTGACGTCATCGAATGGAAGAGTCTGAATTCTGAGACAAACTCTCCGTTTGAAGGGCTAAACATAAGGGAAGGGAGAGGGGAAGAATTCAGATTGGGCCTTAGAGTAATAAAGTGTGACTGGCTGATGGACCAACAGATTCTCATCCCCAAGTCGTCACAAATTGACATTTGGTTAGGGACCCCTCCAAGTCACTTGTTGACGTTTTGAATGTCCCTAATTCCTTGTTTTTTTTAAGTGGTGGCTGTTCCCATTAAACCATAAGTCCCCAACCACTGGGCCATGAACCGGAACCGGTTCAGTACCATGACGCAGAGCGCACCAGTACTCAAACCTGGTAATGGTACCCTAACCCTAACCCGGGACCGGATGTGATACTGGAAGCTGAACTGGATGCGGTACCAGACACGATACCAGACCTGAACCGGTTCCAGATGTGGCACCGGACGCGAACTGTTACCGGGTTAGGGTACCAGTCCTGGTACTGGACGCGTCCCGAGTACCAGTCCGTGTCTGGTACCGCATCCAGTACCGGATCCGCTACCGGATCTGGTACCGCGTCCCGAGGATTGTGTACCCTTGATTTTACGAACATTCAGTAATTCAAATAAACAACGAGTTGGAGACACCCAAAACGTCAAAAAGTGACGCAGAGGGGTCCTTAAAGGGTAACCAAGCAGGCAACTTGGAGGCTGACTCCACCCACAGCCAAAATGTGAAACTCCAGTCAGAGTGGTGGAACTGAGGAACTGGACTGTTCTCACTACCGGAGCTGCAGATCATGACGTGGGACTTCGGAAATGACGATGGACTTAAATGGTTTGACCAATCACGAAATTCAATGATCATGTCATACCTCAATTCAACCTGTAGGGGGCAGCACACAGACAGTTTCTGACTTTATCTTCAAGAAATAAACACGTTTATTTTAATTTGTCAAAAATCAGTCAATGACCAACAAACAGAACTTTTAAAGCCCATTTATGGAGGTCAACAGAGAAAAAAAGTTGATTTAGAGTTTGGTTACCCTTTAACCAAAGGTCAATATGTGACGACTTGGGAATGAGAATCTGTTGGTCCATCAACCAGTAACACTTTATTACTCTAAGGCCCAATCTGAATTCTTCCCTTCCCTTATATTTAGCTCTTCAAACGGAGAGTTTTAAAAAAATAGTGTCTCAGAATTCACTTTCGCTTGATGATGTCACCAATAGTCACTAGCGTTAGCGCAGAGCTTCCAGCGCCTTCCAGCACACTCTGCTGAAAGTGGCGCTGTTGGTGTTTTGAATACACTCTCGCGGCATTTTTCTCATGATGGAGGACATTTGTACAGAAATTAAGCTCAAATTTTCATTTCTGAGAGTTTTTTTATTTAAATCAATACGAATCAGGAGCAGACAAAAAAATGCTAAGAGAGACACAAGTTTCCTGTTCTGCTCTGCAGCGGGGAGGGGGTGGGGTTACTCTACGCCAACGGTCCCGCCCACAACCCACAGGTGTATTTCTAATGAAGTCCTGCTGCTCTGCAGAAACTGTCCTGGAAAATGACAGGTTTTTAGATTTTGGCTAAAAATAGCATCATCATAATGACAAGAGAGAAAAGTCTATACCACTTCTGAACAATTAACTAAGTAATATTGAAGTAATATTGCTTAGAAATATTTTTCCCGTAAATCAATACAGGTGAGCAAACAGGATTGATTTGCAATGTATGTGAGCTTACAGAACCTGCAAAAAATATACATAAATTCATGTTTTTTTGTCTTCTGATTTAGACCATCAGTATTACTATGAGGAGAGCTGCACTGAAACATGAAGGACAGGATTTACTAAAGGCTTGCACGTGTAAAAACGCATAAAAACTTGAAAGCACCTGCAAAAACACACTGCAGTTGATTCATTAATACGAGGACTCCATGAGAAACGGGCTCAAGAACGTATGCAGTTCATATAGATATGCAATATGGAGGATTTTGGCAGGAGTGTGCAAAAACTGAGGAGTGCATGTAAATACGTTCACTTTTTACAAAGGCTTAAAATGTTTGTTTTTTTAACTCCTTGCTACTTTCACATCATTTCCAGCAAAGCATGTTCAAGTGGACATTTGTTATGAAAAATCTATGTATTCAAAGCTCTCACGTTCATGGGCCACTATGCAGATTTTTAGACCATTTTCTGGCTCTACATCTAAAATGTGTCCATTGAGCGCACGTTGAAAGTTAAACCGGGTCAAACTTTGACCATTTATGGAATTGGTAGTGACGTATTAATGTAGTCTCTTTTAATTCACAGAAGTGACAACTGTTTGAACATTGATGATGTGATCGGCTGTGATTCCATGACATCAAGTCTTTCATATATTGGAAGAGAGCTGTTACAGAAAAAGTCAAGACTTTAAGATTCTTGTAATATGCAGCACTTCAATGTTTTCAACTGTATCAACTGTAGGTACATGTGCTAGTAAAAGCAGAAAAACAAAACGAAGAAGAAGCCCTTCCCTGCTTGATCACTGTGAACACTATGGACCACATGCAGGTACGTAACTCATCCACTCTCCTAGGCGTGTTTACATTAAAAGTGGGAACATCATTTCTTTTCAAAGAAATATTTTTGAAAAAAAAAAATGCAGTTAAAAAATATTTTTGAACACAAAAGATTAAAAAAAAGTTTGCAATTGCAAAAAAAATTTTGAAAGCAAAAAAATTTTTTTTGGAAAGCCAATATTAAATATTTATGTTTGCAAAAAACGAATCTTTATTTTTAACACTTTACATTTTGTTTGCAATTTAGAAAATTTTTATCTCAAAACTGTGTCTTTTGCTTGCAATATGGTGACACAAAAGTCACTCCATACAGGCGGTGGAAACCTTTGGGTGACCTCTGTGTGGGAGGGGGCAGGATCAGAACAGATAGATGTTTGCAGCCAGGAGAGAACAGAAATTAAGAGAAGATAGAAAACAGAGAGGAAGGAGGGGGGGGGCATCAGATGAGTGAAAGAAAACAGCAACAAGAGGAATGAAAGAGAAGAAGAGAAGGAGCTTCCTGACATGCATGGAGACAGAGAGGGCTGCTTTCTTTCCTCTTCTGTCCCCCTGACCTGAAAAAGTGAAGCAGCTCCCTGAAGAGGAGGAGATTGCGAGGAAGGACAGTCCTGTGCCCCCTCCCTCCCCTCCTGCCTGAGTATATAGAGTGTAAAGACTAACCCAAATACCAGACACAACGCGGAGCTGCAGACTCAGAGGCAGCTCAGGAGACGCAGGCATGAACGACATCAAGCTGGCCCTTCTGGGGAGTCAGGGGGCTGGGAAGTCAGGTGGGAGACTTTTCTGGTTTTACATAAACATCTTTTACTGTTGGATCCACTCTGGTTGCTTCACAGGAAAGACCTCTTCAGTGTTTTGGTGTAGGTCCAACTGTTTCTGCATGTTTGATCATTTCTGGAGGAGCTTTATGCTCCAAAAATCTGTCGCAGTTCTTCCTTGAGACTGATGCCTTTTATTTATTGACAGTCGGACTCTTTGTTCCATTGTTGAAAAGAAGTTCTGAGTTTTGAGTTTACGATGATGGTGTGCAACCGTTTGAGAAAATACTTGTCTGCCAGGACTCACTCTGCAATAATGTATTATCAAAAACTGCAGGTCACAGTTCTGCCAAAAGCTGGAGCCAGATAATGTTTGAGAAATACTTCTGTGAAGATTTGCTTCCAAATGATGCCAATTACTCTGCTGGTTTCATGTTTTCATATTACTTTGAAAATATGTGGGATTTTGGTCTACTAGCACTTTAAAAATGCATTGCAAGTTTTTTATAATTTGTGATTTTGTTTTTCCAACATGCCAATAACAATTCAGCAAGGAAACACAATTGAAAAATAAATTAAAAAAACATCTTGAAAACATAATATTGACAAAAGAATGGGAACATTTCAACCAAAATTTGGGCATGTTGGCGAAGGAGTGGGCAGACCCAAGCTTATTTAAGCCCTTTTACTTTTCCTGCAAGCTTAACAACACATATTTATATTTCGGCATGCCATCAAGGAAAATAATGATAAATAAATCAACATTTTAGTTACACCACCATAGATTAACTAAATGCAGCATTCTATTGCATTAATTTTTTGTCTGTTTCAAAACCCTTCATCAACCTGTCAGTTATAACGTTTAGTGGTCTGATGCTGAGTAACAAAACCAAAGTTCCCTGGTTCAGTTTATAGACTTCTGTGGTTAAAGACCCACTCCAATGAAAATGATTGTCTTGATGTTTCTAACAGGTTGTTGCGGCATTTTTCTGATGATGGAGGACATGTATTAAGAAAATTAATATCAAAGTTGCATTTCTGAATATTTCTTGATTCAAAATAAGTCGATGAAAAGATGTTGTTTGAAAAAGATCATATATGTGACAGAAAATACAATCAGCAAGCCACAGTCACCTTGCTCTGCTCCATTCTGATCATCCACTGACAGACAAACAGATCCATGGACGTCTTTGTTTTCCTTGTCTGAGCTGGAATCTGGATCAGAACTGTCATGGGAATGCTTTTAAAATAGCTCAAAAGACGATCGAAGTCTGTCTTCAAAAAAAAAATATATATATATTCTAGAGTTAATTTGTAAAAATGACTGTCTCTGGGGTTTTATGTTTCACAGTGATAGTAGACAACAACAACAACAAAACAGTATGGAAATTGAACATTTGTCAATTTGGTCATCTCCAGGAGATCAGGTCTTTGCCATGAAGGCATCAGTAATGTTGGAAATAAAACAAAAAAACTAAAAAAACACTATGACTTGCTAATTTAACAAGTCAGAATAAAGTAGAAATAGAACAAAGGCACTCCGTGTTTAAGAAAAATCAGTAAAAAACAAACAGGGCAAAATTTGTATTTTATTTTATACTTTTGTGCTGAACGAATTGCTTTGTTGTGAAATGGTTTCAGCCTTGGAGGGGTGAACAAGTGATGCATTCTGGGGGATATTTTGTCCTGACAAGTGTCAAAGGAAGTGAGAAATGGGGCTGGACTGTATAGCCTTCTGTATAAAAATACTTCTTCCCTTTCAAACAGCTCATCAAACCAGCTTTAATTGATCATCATTAATTAACTTAGTTTAGTGTGAGTACCGCCACTTTTCCATGCCAGAAGTACTCCCGATACGAAATACTCGACTCCAAAAACTCTAATTATGATTGTTATTTTTTTGAGAACAGAAAGACATAATTAAAGTAACAACCCAGATTATTCTACATCTACACAGAAAACAGGACATCTCTTTATTGTTCAATATTAACATTCAAGATGCTTTGACTTCCATAACAGAGAGTACTGCCACTTCCTGTTGTCAACTTAAAGCACTCTGTCTGTGTACAGCTGAAAAAAATGTTAATTTATGATTGTAGATGATTTCACGTTGTTGATCTTTCTTTATTATCTGATCAATGAGATCAAAAATGTGTTTGATAAATCTGTTTAAGTTAAAAATTGTTACGAAGTGTTCAATTATTTTTATGCTTAAAATAAATCAGCAAATCAAAACATTGTGATCAGTATAAACATGTGGACACACAACACACTGAAAAAGAACTCGACCAACAGTGAGACCCAGAAGAAGTTGTTGTTCTCTCTTTGTGTCTCTTCTCTATCAGTGTTAATGTTTTTTGATTTACTGTAACTTTCAACCGTTAACACGATCAGTCCATTTCTCCCTCAAAATCAGCTGGACTGATCGTGTTAACGGTTGGAAAGTTACAATACGTTAAAGATTTCGTGTTTAAGCGTAACCGGCAACGGCTCAGGTCTTAAAGGGTTAATACCATCATTTTTAGCTTAAACAGAAAACATACTGAGAGTGTTTCTAAAAGTAATACTGACATTTTCTGAGTATTTCTAGCTAAAATGTTATATCTGGGTGATTTAGTGTTTATGGTAAGACTTTAAAGTGAACAAAGGTCCACGGTTTTGGGAGACATACAAACTTTACATTTTTGGAGGCATTGTTGTGTAGCTTTTTAAAATCTTCTTTCACTCTTTTGTAAAGTTCTAAAGTCAGTATGATCTTTCTGGATAACAGATTCATAGTGTTTTAGCTTGGCTGTACAAAAGCTGGTTACAGACAGCAGGGCCAGCCCTGGGCATCAGAGACCTAGGCGTCCGCCTAGGGTTCCGTCTGCTGGAGGGGGCGCCAAGTCATAAATCATAATGATCATATTTTCATTTTTTTTCTTTGATGCACCACTAATTTCATGTAAAAAGTAATATTTCAAAACGTAAATAACTGAAAATACCTGAAAAGTTATGTAATCAGTGACTGCAGAGCAGCGCCCTGCCAGAGTTCCTTGAGTACCAGTGTCACAAACGGGCAGACAGGAACTCAGCACAGTTAAAAGCCAACAAAACTAAACCAGAGTCAGATAGGCAGAGGTCAATCATGAGCATGGGATCATCCAAAAAGAGAGTAGGGTGGTTAGGGTACAGTTGAGGGTCAGGGCAGGCAGCAGGTACTCAGAGATAAAGCAGGAAACAGAAGATCAGGTCCAGATAGAAACGCTCAGTAATGCAGGCAGAGTGGCACAAACAATACTTTGCACTGACTCAGGCTCTGTGCAGAGCTTAAGTGTCCTGTGGGTGATTGGCAAATGAGAGTCAGCTGAGCAGCATCCAGGAACTGTGTGCTGGGGCTGCTGGGAGATGGAGTGTAGTCAGTACTCTGGAGACTGCTCCCGCCAGTGACCAGAGGGGGGGACAGAGCTCTGACTCCTGACAACCAGGTTAGGGATACAGATGGTGTTGTAATTCATGTTTCACAGAAACTCTGTAACTTCTGAGGTCCTCTGATGTTTGAATCCGCATCATACCAATTCAACACGGCTCTTTGAACACACCCGTCAATTTTTGAGATGATCCTGTGGAAAGTTCTATTTAGTTTAATGTCCTCCTCCGATCAACTTTTTGCGCAGAGCAATCCCACCCCCCTTCCCCTCCTGTTGCTAGGAGCGTGTGGCCCACTCAATGTATTTTCTACTTAACAAATGCCATCTTTTTCAAACTACCTTTTTATCTTCTCCTGATTCACAACAATTTGAATTAAGAAATACTCATGAATGAATGATTTTTCTTTATATTTGTCCTCTGTCAATAGAAAATGGAGTGGGTCCTTCATTTCCTCGTCTGCAGGTGCTTCATCATTCCCATCAGACGTGCATGGTTAGCTTGATGTGTGTACAGTGTTGACATTTGCACGTCTCTGTGGTTGAAGTGTGACCTCTGTCTGTCAGAGGCCCACCACCAGCACAGGTCAGCACCTCAAACTCCAGCATTTAATTGACAATGATAGTGTGCTGTGGGCCCAGAAATGAGCCCAGTCTGACAGTATGGTGTTCTGCTCACAGCTGAGTCACAATAAAGGACTGAAGTTCCTTTCATGTGAGGCTGAAGTTTCACCCGTCCAGACCGGCCGGTGCTGGCGTGGCGTTGTGCCTGCCGGGTGAAACGAGAATCTTTTTTCTGTCGCTGCTGCCGCCACCTTTGAGAAATGAGGCTGTAATAACTCCATGATTAACACAACTTTTTTCCCTTTTTGTCCTGCCAGCTGTCCTTGTGCGCTTCCTAACTCGCCGCTTCATTGGTGAATATGCATCAAACGCCAGTAAGTGTTTCCAGATTTACCAGACTGCATCACTGCTGCAGCTCAGCTCAAAAGACTTTTATTTAAATACAACATGCTTGTAGGACATGTTCTGAACAGTCAGAGGCTTGGAGAATCAGATTGGGCTGAAAGTAGAGATTTTTGTTCAGAATTTTGTTGATGGATCTTTATTTCATTCAGCTTTTTTAAATAAAAGCATAACCCACATCAGAATAAACCAACTCCTTTGGGTTAAAGAAGCATGAATTGTTCCAATATTTTGACACCATGTCTTATTTTCTGAAGTTTATTTCTTCTAAACTTCATGACAGACTCACTGTACAATAAAAGGCTGTCCATCGACGGCAGGCAGCTGAACCTGGAGGTTTTTGACCCCTGCTCTCAGGTACAGAACATCTACCGGCTCTGCAGGCTCGGCCACAGACAGTTGTTTAACCCAATATAACCATTCATGTCTGATAAACACATTTCTGAGACCTCTATCTCATCAACACAGTCCAAATTTTCCTTAAAAACCCACTGGATGTACCTGGTCCATGTTTTCTGCCCTGCAGTTCATCACCATTCCACTAGGGGCAGTAGAAGGGCTTTCCCACTTCATTTCAAAATGGTTGCTTCTGTGAAACTTTATTTTTTAAATGTCTTCATTTGCAATTTCAAGGACAATACAATTATAGACAAGTCCAAAGAACACACGCACAAGGGATGCGAGAGAGAGAAAATAATAATAAAAAAACGATAATAAAATAAGGACAAAGATTTAAAAAAGAAGAAAACAACAATATTGAAATAAAAAGAGCCAGAGATTTTCTAAAAGTCCAATACTTTTATTTATTGTAAAGTTTCACAGCAATTTTGGTTTTAAGATGTTTAACACATGAGAAAAAAAGGCTTCCATGAAACCTAAAAACGCTTTGCCAGGAAAAATTAAGCAAATTTTCTAAACTTTATGGTGAGAATAAATAATTAAATAGTGTTATTCATTTTTTAAAATAACTACTTGTATTGAAAGAATATAAAATTAATTGATAATGAATTCTTTATAATCCGGTTACTTGATGGTAAACATGTATGGATCAAATTGGCAACATTGGCTAAATAAAGTGATTTGTTTTCCACTTGTCAATATTTTTGCATTTTTAACTTATGAACTAAAATTTACTAAAACGGATCATAATTTAAATTATTTAGTGTGTATCTCTTCAAAAATGATGTTGCATTTTTGTGGATTTCATCCAAAAAAACATCTTAATCCCCCCAAAAAACAGGATTTTTCTGTCAATTCTTTGATGTAGTATTTTACTGGCTGAGCAGAACTCGGGCGCTTCTGTTTTGACTTATTTTGTTGGAATATATAATCAGAAAATCTGTTCCTTTCCTTTCTTGTGCCGTGTTTAGCCTCAGAAAGGTTTCTTTTTTTTCTGTGAAAGGAGTTATATTGATTTGTTCAATTTTTGTGTCATTACTGCTGTTACTAAACCTGGTTTAAAAATCTTTTTCTGACTGGGTTTCATAAACAGCAAAGACTGTGTGCTGAATCTGCGCAGGTCTGTGACCTCCAGTGGGTTTGGTCATGTGTGTGCTGTCTTTATTGCTCCTTAGCTGGGAATCCACAGGGTTTATGAGAATCTCCTGAGGCCATGTGTCCCAAAGAAAAAGAGGATCCACATTACTTACTTTCTTCTCTTTAAACAAAAACAAAAAGCTGGACTTTTCCTTTTATTCTGATGTAGACCTGGAACCACCTAAAAAAGTTGCAGAAAAGAATGCACATTTTCATTCTCTATAGCCCACGGTAACATCCCTCTTTCCCATGTGGAACACCATGTTCATATCCTGAACCTCCGACCTGAAATGCAAACAAAAACTTTAGAGTTGCAAGGAAAACAGGAGTTTAATGTGTTTTTTTAGGTCCTCAGGCATGTTCCTGCCTCATGTCCCACTGAAGGTCACCTCTGTGTTCCTTTAAAACCCCAAAGTCAGTTTGTTTTTCAAGCAGCCTGCAGTAAATTCCTCTGGTGCAAGAACAGGACTTTGTAAAAACACAGAGAAACACAAAATCTTTAACATTCTGTAACTTTTCAACCGTTAACACAATAATTCCAGTAGATTTAGAAGTTATAGTAAATCAAAGAACATAAACATTGGAGCTATGGTGTTAAAGGGCTAACCTGCAACTCACATTTAGAGTGTAAAGCAATATTTATAACTTCATAACTAGGACTCAGGAACTAAAGGATGTGCTGGTGTTCTGGTAGAGCTCAGAGGCCAGGTGTATCCTGGAGGAACCAGTGGACTGGGCTGACGGCTTTGTGGTGGTGTACAACATCAGCGACCGCACTTCCTTCATCAACGCCAAGAACATCCTGCTGCACATCCGAGAGGCTCGCACGGAGAACTGCAAAGGGTGAGCGGCCAAAAGGAAACTGCAGGTTCAGAAACAAAACATTTCAACTTTCAGGTGACAAACCGCTCCCCAACAAAGATACCTCTAAATGAAGACGTTACTGACAGAAAAGAAATAACAGACACTTACTGTAGACGTCTTATACTGGACACCTCAAACAACTCTATTTGATATTAGATGTCTACCAGTAGTGTTCTGCGTATAGAGGTCTTCTGTAAACATCTGATCTTTGGACATTTTTATATATCTATCAGAAATCTATGCTACTCAGACTGAAAAACTTGGTGGGTCAGTACTAAACTGGTTTTGTGTCAATTGGTAACTTCACTTCTGAGCCAATAGAAATTACATGTGGAGTGCCCCAAGGCTCCATCCTGGGACCACTTCTATTTAACATCTACATGCTCCCACTGGCCCAGGTTATAAAGAACAACAACATTAGTTACCATAGCTATGCAGATGACACACAGATATATATTAGACTGACACCAGGAGACCGAGGCCCTGTACAGGCTCTTGGTAAATGCATTGAGGACATTAATGACTGGATGTGTCACAACTTACTTCAATTAAACAAAAACAAAACTGAGGTTATTGTCTTTGGGGCTAAAGAAAAAAGGTTAGACGTCACTACAGAGCTTCAATCTATTCAACTAAAAACTACCAACCAGGCCAGAAACTTGGGTGTAGTGATAGACACAGACCTAAATTTTGATAAACACATTAAGGGAGTCACTAAATCAGCCTATTATCATCTCAAAAATATCTCAAGGATTAAAGATCTGATGTCTAAGCAGGACCTGGAGAAACTAGTGCATGCTTTCATCTTTAGTCGACTTGATTACTGTAACAGTGTTTTTACAGGACTACCAAAAAAATCCATCAGGAAACTGCAGCTTATTCAGAACTCTGCTGCTCGGGTTCTCACAAGGACCAAGAAAGTAGACCACATCAGTCCAGTTCTGAGGTCTTTACACTGGTTACCTGTCTGTCAGAGGATAGACTTTAAAGTTCTGTTACTGGTTTATAAAGCTTTGAATGGTTTAGCACCAAAATACATGACTGACCTCCTGACCCAGTATGTACCAGCCAGACCTCTCCGGTCATCAGGATCCGGTCTTTTATCAGTTCCTAGAGTCAGAACTAAACATGGAGAAGCTGCATTCAGCTTCTATGCTCCACAGATCTGGAATAGACTTCCAGAAAACCTTAGATCTGCTGAAACACTCAGTGTATTTAAATCCAGGTTAAAGACTCACCTGTTCTCAGTTGCATTTGATTAATATGTATTCAAAAGTTTATGTCCACACTGTTTATCTATGCTTGTTTAAACTGCTTGTTTTAAATCTTATTTTAATGTTATTTACTATTTCTTTTGATTGTTTCTGTTAATGTTTCATGTAAAGCACTTTGAACTGTCTCTGCACATGAAATGTGCTATACAAATAAACTTGCCTATCATAGCACTTCTTCTAAACATTAACTAAATATAAAATAGAAAAGTCAAATGTTTTTATCATTGTGATTATGGTGTCCTGTCATCCTTTTTATTCAGAAATACATAACATTAATAGATATGAAGCAAAATAGCAGATCACTTTTTAAAATTTCACCACATGTCTTTACTTTCAGAGAAATGGACATCCCCATATGTCTTGTGGGTAACAAGCAGGACCTGTGCCACGCCCGGCAGGTTCGAGAGGACGAGGCTCGCTGCCTCGCCCAGGAGAACCGCTGCCACTTCCAGGAGGTGTCGGCAGCTGAGAGTTACCAGGACATCGCTGGCCTTTTCACGCAGCTCATCCGGCAGGTAATGGAGCACCTGAAATACAGAGCCGACCGGCGGCGCTACAGCGGCTCCAAGTCCATGGCCAAACTGATCAACAACGTGTTCGGGAAGAGGAGGAAATCGGTGTGAAGATCTGAGCCGCAGGAGCTGAAAGACTGACAGGAAACGGATGAGTGGTCACCGGATGCTCCAGAAAAACAGCAAAGACATGAACTCTGATGATGACCTCGTCTGTCACTGGGAACAAAAGCAGCCAATTGGAGGGCTCCATGTGTCTGTCATCAGCGCCAGAACATCATCACGCTTCAAAAACAGGACCAGAAACAAGTCAAAAATGTTTACTCCATTGGCAGATTAGTCCATAAGCAAATAGGCTTTCTCAAATGAAGATTATTTTGCTTGTGAAAGCCTTTCTTGACAGAAAAGAAACCTTTTTTTTTTTTTTTAACAAAAGTGCTTTTTTACTTTCTTAAGATTCAGCTTTTGCTGCGCAGAGAGACGTTCTCATCCTCAGATATTTGGTTTTGCATGACACCAGCCCCCTCATCCACACAGTCCCACAAGCTCATTTAAAAATCTCACTTTTGATTGATTTGATTTTGATTGAAATTGAGCCTCTTGGTCCGTTTATTTTATGTTGCACTTCATCTAAGCCATTACCATGTTTTTATAAGAGCTTCTATGATTTTTAACCATGAAAAAATTTGTATAAATGGCTCAAATATTTTCTATTTTGCTCTAAAGACTACCATAATCTGTGTATTCTGTATATAACAACTGGTATCATAGATATTTAAATGTTAGTCTAAAACCAGTGAAATGTCTAAACAACACAGAAGTGAAGGAACGTATCTGTTAAGACCATAGACTTATACATATTACTGTTACAGTGATGTTGGACAGAAAATATGTCTAGCTAGTTCATAAGTAACTGCACGGTATATATCTGTAGAGAGGAATGTCATAAACACTTTTAATTTGAACTGTTTTCTCTGAATAACAAAAAAAAACACCATAAAGGTAAATATCTCTCTAAATCACTACAAATGAGGTCCAATCATAAAATAATTTGGTACTTTTATCAAGTATTTTCTGCTAAAAAAAAGAATAAAATACAGATCAACTCCATCCCCAGACACACTGAAGTGTTTCCAGACGTCTCCACTAGATGGAAGCACACAGTTTCATACTGATTCTTTCCCTCCAGGATTTTCCCACTCATACATTTTGATGAACAGCACAGTGAATCATTCCAGAAGTGTCTTTGGTAAGGACATTGGCTTGAAAGATCAAAATGAAGATAACTGATATGAACGTCTGCTCCTGTAAACTCAGGCTCCTGGTCAAAGCACAGAAAAACACAGAGGAACGGCGTCAAGATATCAGAAAGAGTCTCAAATAAAATCCTTTTATTATTGTGTCAGCCATGTCTGTGCGTGTAAGGAAGACAGTTTTTAGTTTGTTTGATTAAGGAGAAAACAAAGGAGAGAAAGCAAGGATGAAACTGGGTAGAAAATTCTGATCCGGAGCAGAAGACAGTCAACATGTACGTGCATGTCTTTGAACTGAGCTGGGTGAGATGTTTGCTTTTGTGGGTGAAATACAGACAAGCTGGGAAGGGAAAAAGCTCATGAAAATAACTCATATTTTATAAATAATTTGTTCTTTAGTGTGCCAAAGGTAATATATGATCATATGGATATAGTTCAATCTAAGACTTACACCAGGTTCACACTGGACGTGTAAGCAGAGGGGAGTTCGTGGAATTCCCTCTCTCCTGCAATTCACACCAGACGCGCATTTTTCCGCAGCGGTCGATAGCCGATTCTGCTAGAACTTTTTTGTTTTTGCCATCATAGGTAAAAATAACCTAAAAAAATGACCCCATGTTTCTGCTAAGAAGAAGAGAGTAGTTAGTAGACCTACACTTCTTTGATTATCTGTTGTTGAGACCCACAGAGAGAAGTGTGTGACTTGTGATTGTATGTTCATTTTCATCTCTACAGTCTGTTTAGACACAAAAACATGATCACATTTGCCAATCGGTGTTTTATTGAGAAAAATTGGTTATATTTTTTTTAAATAAACTTGATTTTCTCATGTATCTTGATGTAACTTCCTGGATCGCTCGCGGCTCGCACACATAATAGACCAGACACTGAAAAGATCTGCTGCACAGCGCAAGCCTTCCGTGGAGGACCGCGGCGCTCCACGCCTGGTGTGAACCACACCATAGGTTAACAAGGGCGCCGAATGAGAGCGGCCTCCATTCCACGCCGCTTTACGGCGCTTCTGCGTCCGATGTGAACCAGGCGTTAAGAAAATGAATTCAATTCATGGTTCTTGGTTTGTCTGGTCTTAGCTCATGTTTTTTTAACCATCCATCCATTCAACCATCCATCCATCCATTCATTCAACCACCCATTCAACCGTCCATCCATCCATCCATCCATTCAACCACCCATTCAACCATCCATCATCCATTCAACCATCCATCCATCCATTCAACCATCCATCCATCCACCCTCTCTACCTCCAGAATTCCTTTTCAGGTCATGGCATCAGTGGATTGTGTCCCAGCTATTGTTGTACAGGGTACACTCTGGACAGGTTACCATTCTGTAACAAGGCCATCTTCTGCTCCATGACAGGAAAGAAAAACATGCAGTTCCTTTTGAATCAGAAGTTTGACTTTGGGCCAAATGTTTGTCTCCAGTACCCTGCAGGAGATGCTCCTGTAGTATGAGTTCACCCTCCAGTTCCTGTTAGAAATATATGGATGACCAACCCGGCCTAGAGGCACTGCACCATGTGGTAAAACTATGTGGTACCATGCCATGCTACACATGCATTACCCAAGATAATGCCACAACATCCAGAGACTTCCAGGTACTCAGG
This sequence comes from Oryzias melastigma, assembly GCF_002922805.2. NCBI lineage: Eukaryota > Metazoa > Chordata > Actinopteri > Beloniformes > Adrianichthyidae > Oryzias > Oryzias melastigma. The sequence goes on from NC_050517.1 coordinate 3,348,951, forward strand.
GTGGATCCGATTTACCTCCAGAGTTGGCACCAAGAAGCTTGTTGACTACTTCTGTCTGGGTGATGAACGGGTCCACTCCTTCGTCCGCAGCCTCAGCTTCTTCAGTGAAGGTCAGCAGGATTAAGGAGATCCTCAGAGCATTTATCATACCTCTTAACAATGTCCTCAGTTGAGGTCACCAGCTCACCACCTACACTGTACAACTGGTACATTGTTGGCAGAGGCTGCTTCCTCTGATCTGATGGCTTTGACTATATTTCTTGAGGCTGACCACTGGTTTTTCTCCATGGCTTCCCTCAACTCCTCTGCATCCTGCTTGGACTGACAATACCTGTCAGCAGCCCCATGGGTCCCAAAAGCCAGCCAGGTTCAATAGGACTCCTTCCCAGAGGGAAGTGTTGATACGGTGGCCCTGAAGTCCAAATCACACCAACTCAAAAACATCTTAAAGATCACAACAAAAATGTCGTTGTCTGAGTTTTGACATTCGTTTTTTTTCAAATGCATCTTCAATGTCGGCATGCTAAAAGTATTATGGTTAGTACGGAACAGCATAGTATGGAGGATTGCCTAGTGACAAATAACTTTCAGTTGAAATGATGGACAAACATCATCATCCAATAGACCCTTTTCACGTGACGTCACACATCACTGGTCTAGCACAGTCACTTCTGGTGTCTATTGTTTAGAACGGCAAAGCTATCTTACATAAATAGCAAAAAGTAACCAAACCAATTGCAACTGAAATTCAGACAATATTTACTTTATAAATGTCCTACCTAGTTGTATTCGTTTTCCCCTCTTAGATTGCTCATAAATCAGAGTATAAATATCAGTAATCCTGTCTGCAGTCAGAACTGCAGCTCAGCTGTTTCCACTAAATCCTCTGGATGATATTAAACCAGTCGTGGATTATTTCTCTCTGATAACCCGGTTAAAGTTAGACAAAGGTTACAAGTACTTCAGTTAATGCTTCTTTTTTGATTATGAAGATAATTATGATTTTATTCTTTTAATCTGTGCTAAAGCTAACACTAGCATTAGCTTTGTCTATGAGACGTGGAGCCGCAGAAGAACTTTTCTCATCTGTTAAAAGTTTCCTAAATTTCAGTTCTCACATAATCCTTGTAAACAGAACAAAAGTCAGACAATTCCATCGTGTCTGACATTAAAGTCAAACTTATTCCTGTTGTAATGTTTTCTACTGTTAGCTCAGCCGTGGTTCTAACATCACTCCTCTTTGTTTTTGATCACAACTGTGTCTGATCTGCTGAAAATAAAGGTAAAAAATGATCAAATTAAATGAAAACTGTTGTCAAAAATAATAAAGTGACTATTTCCACGTAATGTTAAAAAATACGTTCGCCCAGAAATGTATTCTTTTACTTAGCCACTCTCAGTTTGAAAGCTGAAAATACTCAATAGCTGCTCTGAACATTTTCACTGAACCAAACCATTCCTGTTTTTATGATTATCCCCTAAAATATCCTGCAGAACAACAAGTACATTTATCCTGGGAACCCATTGAAATGTGTACAGTAAATGCAGCGATCTGCGTCTTTGCCGAAGGTATAACACCTGGTTCACACTGCTCGCAGAAGTGCCCCAAAGCGGCGTGAAATGGAGGCCGATTCCATTCGGTGCCCTTGTTAGCCTATGTTGTGGTTTTGTGGTCTGTTTTGTGCGCAAACCGCAAATAATCCTCATCAATTTTGACAGGAAGTTACATCAACATACATGAGAAAATCTGGGTTATTTTCAAAATATAACCAGATAAGACAAAATAAGATCATGATTTTGCATCTAAACAGACTGATGAAAATAAACACACAATCACAACACACACACATTAATGTAGTGGTCCGACTCAAAAACAACAAGAGAGAGCAGTTCTTAGCAGAAACATGGGGTAATAATTTTAGGTAAAGAACTTACCTTATTTGGCCAAAACAAAAATAAAGCTCTAGCAGAAGCGCCTGTCGACCGTCGCAGAAAAGTGCGCGTCTGGTGCGAACTGCAGGAGACAGTGGACGCCGCGAGCACTCCACTCCACGCTGCTTCGCGGTGCTTTCACGTCCAGTGTGAACCTGCCGTTACATGTGGCCAGCATGAATTTCTATCAGCTTTTGATGACACATAAAGTACATGCAAATAATATCAGCCAAAATAGAAACCATTAGAATAACATCTGCTCAAATGAAAGGTCGATATTTTGAATGAAACATCAAATATTGGAGGATTTCATATATTTGTATTTTGATTTGTGAACGATCCAAGAGAGGAAATGAAAATACAGTTGGGTGGGACATTTCTGAAATGAATACTTAAAAATTACCATCAGAATTGGTAAGGTTACCTTTAATTATTTGCGTAAAATTGTGCTTCAACAGAGTTCAGCTGTCAGCTTTGCCTGTCCAGGTCCGGAAACCGGAACTTTCACATTTTTGGCCGTGGTGCCATTTTGTCTGACCTCACCGTGAAAAGGTTTTATCAAGATGCCCCATAGTACCTATCTTTGATGGTTTCTTTTTGTGTTTTATTTTTAACATTTTTTGTTGATTTCTGAAGAGGATTTTTTTTTTCTGAAACTTTTCATTTTTACTTCGTTTCATTATTTTGTGTTTTTTGATATCTGGAATTTGCTTTGATTTCTAAAGTGTAATGTTGCTTTTTATTTGTTTTACTTTTTTAATTGTCATTGTGATCTTTTGCATCAAGTGATTTTGATGACATGATTTGAACCCTTACATGACATTTGGGCATGCCAAATGAAAACAACAAAACAAGATGTCGTATTTTAAGTTTGGTAAAACAAATGAAATACTTTTATGCCATAAAGTACTCTGGTAGAGAGCAGCGGACCATGTCTTGGATTAGTGGTGCACACTGGCTGCAGAACATGCTGCTGCTGCTCCTGATTGCATTTTCTTCTATGATCCGTCAGAGCTTTTTTTCCTGACATCTAAGCAGTCAGTTGCTGCTAAAGATCAGACAGGAAGCTCTGCAGGCCCCTTCTGTTTCCCGTCTCAGCACAGGTGGCAAAAGAAGCCGAGCATCTGCAGGAGTCTGATTTTGAAAAATTGACCCTGGCAGACATTTCTCTTCATTAAATATTACTCAGACTCAAGAGGTTATTAAGCTGCTAGCTCATTAGTTAACCACTGCATTTAAAGTTGAACCTTGCAAATTTTGCAGGAAGTTAATTTATCCTTCAATAAACTTGAAGACTAAAAGTATTTGATTTTTTGGAGATATTTATCTTTTAATACAATCATGTATTTAGTTTAAAGTTTATAAAATGCACAAAATTAATATCCTGTCAGGTAAAAGAAAAAGGTATCTGACCTAGAAAGAAGAGAAATCCACTCTCCTCCGACCCGAGGACAAATATGGATTGAACAATGTCCCACAGAATTGACTGACAGGTAATTTGTGGTGGAAGCTGTGCAGAAACACTGAGGGGGAAATGCTTTCAAAGCAAACATGTCAACATAAAACAAGTGCATAAAACAAGGTAAAATTTCAACGTGTGATGTTACCAAATGGCCCTTAAAGAAGCTCTAAGGGGATTTCCCTCTTCGTTTCTCCCCTCTTCCTTATTGATGTCATTCTATCCAGAGAAATGAGGGATGCAGGCGGATGGAGACAGAAGCTCCACGCGGCCTCAGAGCTTCAGGTCAGCGATCTTATTCGGCTCCTGTGTGGAGGAAGAATTGCTTTTAGCTTCGGTCGAGGACAACCATCCGAACCGAAGGGATTGGATGCTGCAGGGACACCCTGAGAGCCAATCAGAAAGGCCATCGATCATTCTCCCTTAATCTCACAGCTGGTGAACACATCCCCACTTCAATCTCAAACTCAGCTGCTTAGTTTGACCGACGGGGGACTGGCTGGCTTTCAACAGCGTGAACAGAAAATGGATCCATGATGGAGCAAAACGGCACAAGATGGTGCTTCACTCACTTCCACAGGGCTCATTCCTAATGGAGAAATCATCACTTAAGTTTCCTATTTCTAAAAGAAAATGATAAAGAAAAGACAAAATGCATGACGTGATCTGTTCTGGAGTCTGTATTTTTTAGTACCTTTATAACCTTGACATTCTGATTGTCATTTAGAGTCAGAGAAACAGTCTCCAAATGAGGCGCTTTTCCTCCCTCATGGACCAGGATGTTTTTAATTGCTGCTTACCTTAATGTCTTTTGGAGACAATTCAAGTATAAGGCCATTACCGAGTTGAATGGCATCAAGCTCAAGACCCTAAAATTCACTGAATATGTCATGAATTAGGAAGTTTGGTGCAATAAAATGTGTCAAACGTCTAATTAGAATTAGTTTATTTCAAGCAATCAATTCTGATCAAAAATAGATATATTTATGTTAATTCTTATACATATAAAACATGACACATTGAACCCAAATTTGCCAGAGGTAAACTAACAGCTTGAAAAGGAGTGTGAGGAAAATAAGTTTTACTGTATAACCTCACCCACATTATATTTTACTTTATCCAAACATACTTATTATATTCTTGGTTCACAATTTAAAACGAATGTACCAGAAAACAACTGAGCCATGAGTTTCTGAAACGGAGATGCTGATTATGGGTTTCCTAAGGATTTAAGCCTCAAACTGATTCCAACACGTTTCCTAACAAATCCCACTACAAGACTCATGTTTGTGTACATCAAAGATGGTTTTCATCCAAGTTCGTCATGCGGCTCCTTCCTGGAATAACCTCATCCAGAAACCGATAAGGCAGACATGTTTGATTGATTGAAGCTCAGTGAGGGAATTGTTTTAGTGATATCGGGCTATATAAATTAAATTGAATTAAATTGAAGTTTGTCTCTGAGTTTGTCTTGACTCTGTTCTGCTCCGCTGAAGTGGAGCTCTTGAAGATCAAATCTTATTATCATTACTATTTTTCCCTGAATGGAAATGATTGTAATTATTATAATTTCTGAAGATCAAGTTTCTTTCCTTCATTATTATTTCTGTTGCTTTCACTGAAACAGTTGTGTTTGTGAATTGGTTTTATCTGCTTAAAATGTGTTTTCTTTTGACATCTCTCCAGCAAATCATTCCACGGTTCAGTCGTGTGATTTGACTTGTGTTAGTCCCTCCCTGAGCCATGCAGTTATCTGGACATATCTGGAAGGGGCTCGATGTGGTTTTCAGTAGCTCACAGAACCTGCATGTCCCTGACTGTTTCCCTTCCAGGACTTAACCCGTCCCACCCTGCGACGTCACAAAATAGACAAACCTGCTTACGACAGCATCACCTGAGTGTCACAAGTGCGACCAACTTACATTTACCTCAAGAGTACGTCATCATACACTTACCACATGCACCACAATGGGACGTTCCATTTTCATGACATCTTTACAGATGTCCGTACGAGCCTCAAGGGAACTGCAAAACACACCTGTGTTCCCTATAAGACGGGCCCACTCCTCTTTATGACCCTCTACGAACCTGGACACCCCCACCCTGCTGCACCTGTCCAGGTCACACTCACAGCCCCCATTCCTTTTGCTTCTAACATCAGAACACATCTGCCAGGTGTCTGAGCGGGCATCAAGTTAATTCAAATGTTTTGTAATGATTTAGAATTCAAAAAGCAGTTTAGAGGTAAACAAAACTGTATCGTACATTAATATTCTGATGCAAATCCAGAAATTTTAAAAAATGAATGCATCTAATTGTTAGCAAAATATTTTTTGAAGGCATCAAAACAAATCTCAAGCGTGTCAGCATAACATTTACGCTTGTTTGGGCAAATTGGAACCAGGATGTAGTCAAGAACAGCATTTTAGTCATCCTTCCTTAGAGGGAGAATTATACAGTTCATTCATCACAATAAACAACCTCAAAGCGGTATTTTCATCCGTCCAAGCATTTCTGAATATTCCTCTAAAAACCTGCGGTCTGAGCACCAGCCCCTTCTCACCCACTAAAACGACTAGGTTCTCACAAGCTGATGTCACAAGGTGAGAACAGCCCCTTCCAAGAAGAGTCTGCTAACAGGATAACACAGGAGTGTCAAACTCAGTCACACAAGGGGCCAAAATCCAAAACACACCTTAGGTCACGGGCCCAACAGGACAAACATGTAGTGAACACTAAAACTACATTTTTAAAACTTTAAAACCAGAACTTTTTAACATAATTATGAACTAGATATATAGCATTACCTGTGATAATGCTAGAGTGAATGCTTTAAGCTGAATTTGACCGCCGAAGATGCTGAAATTGATAGATAAAAACACTGAAGCTGATAGCTGAAAATGCTAAAGCTCATAGCAGACTAAAATATTAGCTTAATGCCAAATTAACCTAAATAACTTAGGTTAGCCAAAACAGCTAGCATGTAGCTGAAATATTAGTTAAACTCCAAAACAGCCTAAACAATCTTAGTAAATGCCAAAATAGTCCAAAAAGCTAGTAGAATGCTAATTTTTAAAACTTTAAAATTGTAACTTTTTATCATAATTCTGAATAATAAAAAGGCAGGAATATTATTCCAGAATAAATCAACTTAAACCTTAAATAACTTTCAATATTTTACTCTCCATAAAAATGTATTTTCTCAAAATTATACAAATCAGAAATCAGCACAAGATAACATCATACCAATAAAACAAAATGATCTGGAGGGCCGGATAGAATTACCTGGAGGGCCGGATCCGGCCCCCGGGCCTTGACTTTGACACATGTGCTTGACATCATTCTGTTCAGTCCAGAAAGGATTAAAAAAAAAAGGTTTGTGACATGTGAGGAAATATTTTTTTCCAGAGCATATTGACTGTAAGAGTAATCAAAGGGCCACAGTTTCAACGCCCCCACCTATTGTACTGCTCATTTACTTTAAATCACTTTGTACCTTTATTATCATAGTATGTCATAATGTTATATAATAGTATTGATGTTTGGCTGGCTTGGTAAGATTAATCAATTCATATATTTTGACATTTAACATCAGATGATGTTTTCACAGACCAGCCTGCACGAGGCTGAAGTGGACATCTAATTTCTCTTGATCCTCTGTAGAATGTCTGCAGCTGATTGAGCTCTTTTTCTTCACTGGATGTAGGAACCATTCAATTATAACGTAGATTTTCCCTGAACTCATAACATGGAAATTTAATAAATCAGTCGCCAACTTCAGCCTCGTCCAAATTTTAAGGTGTGATGGAAAAAAAAACAATCACTAAAACTGCTGTTTTCAAAATGTAATAATAAACATAAATCCACTATTTGAACAACTTTATTAGCAGCATCCTCGTAACATTAGACAGCCGGTTGCTGAATGTTCTGCATTATTATTATTATGGTCTGTAGAACAACTGCCTCAATATGTCCATGTGTGGAGTAAAGACTCCTGGTTTTGTCTGTTAAATACAGATGTATTTTGTTTACAGTTAAAGGCTCTTTTTCTGTTTCCTCTCTGGATCTTTTCTGTACAAATAAGTTTGTATTTGTTAACTGTACTAGCTTGAAGGTTTTGGATACCCACCGGAGCAGCTGCTTTAAGAAAGAAGTGGAAACATTTTCAACACGAGACAGAGATATATATCAACGTTTAAGCATTTTAATATTGCATACAGTGTATTACTGAGCTTCTAAGAGCATGTTGGGAGCACACATTAAAAATATCTGAAACAAATGTTAAACTAAATGTTTAACATACTGTTTAACTGCTTTAGTCCTTCTAAATTGGCTGGAATTAATGTGTTAACAATTGAAAAGTTTCAGCAAATCAAAGAACATAAACACTGGAGCTCCACTGTAAAAACCTTCACTTTAAGCCATCAGCGTGTGAATGTGTCTGTGACTGTAAAGCGCTTGGGCCTTCGAGGTAGAAAAGCACTGTACAAGTATACACCATTTACCATTAGCTTACTCTATGGTTGTGCATTTTACGTAGAGCCTAGAAACTGGTTTAAAAACTTGTGTAGTGACGTGTAAACGTGAGAGTTTTGGACGTGGGAGCCCGAAATATCCCACACATACTCGTGTTTACAGACTGTTCATTGGAAGCTGCCGCTTGCACGCATGTTTCTGAGGCCGGTGTGAACGTAGCTTTGAGGAGAACCACAGCCTGTTGTATCTGTGTTTGTTCTTTTCTTCCTCTAAATTCAGCTGTTACTGCATACATGTACAGCCTCTCTTGGCATCATTTCTAACCGACAGCCCTTCTCCAGAACCCACTTAAATCTGTCTCTGCCCTTTTCACACAGAAAACATGATGGCAGGCTGCAGCAGATGGCCGGAGAGGCTTCTTGTTTCCACAGAAAGCTAATTAGAGCTCTAATCACAGCTCACCTTTACTGTCATCCGCAGACGGCTTCTACAGCAATTAGTAAAGCAGGATGCAGCCCTGTGAGTGGAGCACAATGGTTCACCCAGGGCCTGTCGTTTCAGTGGAGGCAGTGCATGTATGTCAAAATAAAGGACAAAAGAGGTCTAATGTACGGCACATCTCTGCAGCCGATGGAGGACGAGACTGTAACCATGATTACCTACTGAAACTATTTAATTAGATGCATTAATAATTGAACTAATTAGCTCCCATGTGTCTCACAAATGAAGAGGGAACCCAGAGCTTCACTTGCAGCTCATCAGCTGATTAATTAGTATGTTGATCGTTAGCTGCCTCGACTGCCTTTATGCGATCAGATGAGAGTGGATAATGAGGAATAGTGGGTCGATGGTCCTGGTTAATTAGTGCGCCCTGATCCAGGGGCTATGTTGGAACAGTTGTTTATGCCGCAGCATCTAATGAGGAAGATTTAGAGCCGGATGATCTATTAGGAAGCAGACTGCAGTGTTGTTTATGGATTGGTGTGAGTGCTGGCCTTGAAGAACCCACGGAAAATCACTGTACTGTCCCAGTAAGCTTTCAGCACCAGCAAATAATGGTCTCACTGTTAACTTAAAGTAATTGCTTTATGCCCCGTAGTATTTCTATTAATAAATCCTCAGTGAAGTGGAACTTGACTTTGAAGGCTACACACAGGCACATCTAAGGTGTTCAACTGCTTACAGAAAGATATATCAATAAATATATTAAGATACGTATGTATTAGGATGGCTTCTTCTCATTTTAACACGAAACTTGATAGTTGGTCTGGTTTAAACTCACCCAGTTCTTTAAAAGAGTAAGCTTCTAGGCATCTAACTTTACTCCTTATTGATCAGCTCATTGATTTGACTGAAATATGCAAACAGAAGAGAACGTAACAGCATCAATAGTCATTTACTTAGTAAATTCCACAGCATGAATCAAATGTATGCACTTTAAAAGCACAGCTCTCAGTTCTCTGCTCATCAGTTCTGAACCTGTGTTAAAACTGATGTCTTTAGGGGATATTGATATATTGTTTGTGTTTTTGTAGGGATCGGTCTTATAGTGAATCAGTTGGTGTTTTTAACAGGCTATCTTGACATTTTTCTCATGATAGAGGTCATATAAAGAGGTCATATCAGCTTAAATTTGCATTTCCTTATTCAAATTATGTTATGAATCTGGAGCAAACGAAAAAATGCTGTTTGAAGAAGGGTGTAGCTGTGTCATACGTGCTGCAGTGCATGCTCCTCTCCATTCTCATGCACTGATCCATGTACGGCTGAAGTGGAATCTGGATCAAATCTGTACGGCTGGATAGCTCCAATATTTCTCACCGTGTTTGCTGAACCGTTAGTTTTGTGGGTGTGAGCGGCTGTAAGCTAGCAGGAGAGAGTGTAAACAAAGGGATGATGGGAAATGGGGGAAGTCTTACTCTACACCAACAGTCCTGCTCACAGGAGGTGATCGTCTAGTAATTCCTGCTGCTCTGCAGAATCTATGTCCTAGAAAACGACATTTTTACATTTTCACTAAAAATGTCATAATCATGATAAAAAGGCCTGAAAACAGGTCAAAGATGATCGGAGGGGGTCTCTAAAGGTGGTTCCATGAGTGATTGAAAGTGCAAATAATAAGTAGATTTTAAAGAACTTTATCAAACCTGATAAAGGAGAAATTTTCACCTAATCTATGAACACATTCAATTGAAGGCTTCAATAGCTGGAAATATTGAATCCTGGAGATGCAACAATTCACTTTCACTTTGTTTTACATCATGGTTCAGTTTTGGTTTGATTTAGGATTTGTTTATTACAAAACAACAACAACAAACTCAAAGTTTAGATAATCAAATAACAATGAAGATCAAACTTTTAATTGGATTAAGCCCAATGAGATGTAATAAAACATTATGGTATGCAGCAGGAATGCTACGATTCAGTTAGCATTGGGGTTTGGGTTTTACAGTACATAAGGTTTGTACAAATAGTTTGAATAAAGAATTTATGCTCCCCCTGGTATTCATTTAGATCAGGGGGGTCAAACTTGGTCGCACAAGGGGCCAGCTAAAATATTAGCTAGACTTCAAATTAGCCTAAAAAAAAAAAAATCCCCAAATAGCTAGCATGTAGCTAAAATATTAGGTAAACTAAAAAAATCTTAGTAAATGCCAAAATAGTCCAAAAAGAGAATGAAAGTTTTTAAAACTGTAACTTTAACATAATTATGAATAATACAAAATATGTTTGGTCAAAATTAGAAATAAGCACAATATAGCATATGAAGATGAATAAAAACAGGCAGGAATTTTAGTCCAATCAACTTAGACCTTAAATCATTTTCAATATTTTACTCTCCATAAAAATATATTTTGTTAAAATTTTACCAATTAGAAATAAGCGCAAGATAACATTGGGCCACAATAACAATAAAATAAAATGATCTATAGAATTACCCGCAGGGCCGGATCCGGCCCCCGGGCCTTGACTTTGACACATGTGGTTTAGAGTAAAAAAATAAAGGCAAAAGTTTACAAAATAGTGGCACACATTTGTAACTTAAATAGGAATGTGAGTTGGTGTGTTCTCCGACTTCCTGCGTGTGGTTTCTTAATCTATATTAACTAAAAAACTCTTCTTTCTTTGTGATCATGGTCCTGGTGTGGTTATCATGTAAGGGTCTGTTTAAATCTGCTGACATGTCCAGATTGAGCCCCTTCTCCAGCCCTAAGAGGCTGTTTACTGCTCCCTGAGGAGAATAAACAGAACATCTGATTCCTGCGGAGCATGTCAAAGTTGCCATCCAATCACCTGTAAAATAGTCCATACTTCCTGTCATGACAACCTATGAAATCATCCTGTCACTATTCTGAAAATATATAGGCAATTTCCATCAGAAAAATCAAAAATATTGTCATAAATGTGTTTTCGTTTAGATCCATAATCAATAAACAGAAGTAATTGTTGGAAAGTGTGTCCTTGCTCCAACAACTGTGCTATATTTTAACCACATCTTATCAATATTGCATAGAAAAGCATATTGCTGTAGAGAAGAGGATGCGCGCGCATGCCCTACCCGGGCACCGGTGCGCATCTGCGCGCGCACAGCTCCGACCGCATCTGTGGAGCTGAAAAGCCCCGGCTTTCTGCGGGTCGCCCCGGAGATAATTGGTGTCCTTGGAGTTGAATAAGCTCATTCTAAAACACCTCAGGCCCGGGCTGTTCCGGTGTGTCACTGTCTATTGAATAATTGATTCCAAGAAGGAGGGGCGGCTCCTATCAGATCCCAGCATAATGACTTGATATAATTAGCGCGCGGCGCTGAGAGAGAGAGAGGGAGAGAGAGAGGAGGGAGCAGGAAAACATTGAGTGTGGGAGGTTTTTTGCAGAGGGACAGAGAGGGAGGGAGGCTGGTTTTAGGGGAGCAGCCTGTGCAGATATACAGACATACTTGTGCTCTGACATCAGCCCGATAGGACGCAGGCACTCCCGCTTCCAGGACGCGTCCCCTCCGCCAGGAAAGGTGAGCCTCCAGGACGCAGATCCCCCCCATCCAGCGCAGACGTCTCGATCGATCGAGGACGATGAGGAACGGAGCCGAAGTTTGACGGAAAGGCTCTTTTACGCGCCGCGTCCGCGCGCCCCGCTTCGACGCAGCAGGCAGGAAGGAGGGGAGTTTCTGCGGGAGAAGCCTTTTCCTGAAGGATGGTGCTGGACAAGGAGGAGAGTGAGTTGGTTTCGCGGCTACACCTGCATGTGCTCCACTTTTCCCGCTCTCATTGTTCCACTGTCAAGCTGGAGTTGTGTTACAGTCATTAAACTTTATCACTCTGGCGTGGGTGTGCAGGACTGCACGCGCGCCGCTCACAGCCTCTAATTAACCACAAGACTTCATCAAAGAATGGAGGAAAACAAGAATTAAAAACAGGAGCAGCTACAGCAAAATGATGACAAGAAGCTGCTACAAATTCATCAAAAGTTCATTTTTTGAATCTGAAGGGGGGGGGGCATTTAAGTACAACATAAAGAGTTTCATATAATTTTGTTTAACAACAATTAATTTTAACAATTCATGTCATAACTTGAGACACAACGTTTCTAAAAGTATTTGTGCTGCAATCACAAAATTATCTTTTTGAAAGCAAAAAAACAAGTTTGTAAATGCAAAGCAATGTTTTTGAAAGCAAATATTAAATTTTATTTTTGCATGTTATGAATCTTTATTCTTAACATTTTATATTTGTTTGCATTTTAGCAAATTTTGATCTAAAAACTGACTTTTGCTTGCAACATGGTGGAACAAAAATCACTCCCTATTCCGCCAGCAACCTAAGGTGTGTTCTGAATTTAGCCCCCGTGGGACTGAGTTTGACACCCTGGGTTTAGACTGATTCAAGACGGATCAATCTGGTTGATTGGAATCCATTCATCGATTAAGTCGATTAATCGTTTCACCTGTAACATTGTTGCTGAAGCTGTTGCCTCTCAGACTTCTCGTCACTCTTCACCTGCTCATGTCTTTTCAGGTGTGTCTCTCGTGTCCCTTCAGTCCAGAGAGAAGCCCAGAGGCTGTGCCGGCTGTAATGGGAAAATCCGGGACCGCTTCATGCTGCAGGCCTTGGACCGGTTCTGGCACGAGGACTGTCTGAAGTGCGCCTGCTGTGACTGCCGCCTGGGCCGGGTGGGGTCCACGCTTTACACCCGCTCCAACCTCATCCTCTGCCGCAGAGACTACCTCAGGTGAGGCCTCCAAGAGGAGGACATGGAGGACGTGACTCTTGGCTGCTCTAAGTTAATCTTTTAAAGTCTGATGTGTTTCACCTGCTTTAACTTCAGGGCTCACTAGAAGTGTTCAGACTGATTTTTCTTGGTTCTGGAGCACGTTGTACCTCAGAGGTTTAAGTGTTTAACAAAGCTGGCACCGAATGCTTCAGTCAGCAGAGAGCTTCCAGTTTGGAAAAACAGTAATGGATCAGGCAGGCTGCCGACCTTTCAGTACGATCTGAATCATTGTTAAATCCATCCATCCATTTTCTGAATCCCTTTTGGGTGGGGTGGGGGGTGGGGGTGGGGATTTGCTGGAGCCTATACCAGCTTCTGTTGGATGAAGGCGGGGTACACCCTACACAGGTCACACATTCCCATTCACACTCAGGCACAATTTAGAGTCACCAATGAACCTCTGCAGCATGCTTTGGGGTAGTGGGAGGAACCTGGAGAAGACCCACATGCACGAGGAGAACATGCACACTCCACACAGGAAGATGCTGCCAGGATTTGAACCAGGACCTTCTGAGTCAGAAGAGAGAAGCTTGTTCTACATGGGTTCCAGTTTTGCCTCTTTTTGCTACAGTTTTAAGTGGACGTTCACTTGAGTTTGACTTGTGTTTTAGACAACAGGTAATGTGTAGGAAGCAGGCACGTGCACACATTGGGCCTTAGGGGTGCTTGAGCTCCTGCCCTTTTTGCCCCGTTCTATTTTTTTTTGTTTTTGATTTTTTTTTTTTACCATTTTTAAGTGTTTATTTGTATTTACATGAATTAACTCTTGTTAGTGATATAAGAAAAAAAACGTTGCCACGAAAGCCCCCCGGTGTTCTATCGTACCTCCACTCCACTCAGACTCAGAGAGAAAGAGAGAAACTTCTGCTGCTCCTCAGAGAACTGAAGAGGTGTGACAGTAAAACAGCTTAAACCTGTGAGTTCTGGTCTAACTTTTCAACAAACTTTAAATGAGGTTATATTTCAGAAAAACGCTCTATATTAGTCCAGGAGTCCGTTTCTACTTCAGCTTGACGACTGAGCGCGGAGCATCAAGTCAGAACACAGGTCGTGCAGGGACAGGAAGTTGGGTATTAAGTACACAGTAAAAAACTGAGGGAATTTTACAAATAAAAGAGCCATATTTATGGGGAGTACATAGCTTCCTCTTTACAGGCCTGAAACTAAATTAATCTGTTTAATGTCATATTTTTGGATTAAAATTGCCTTCTTTCAATTTTGTTTCATTCCATTTCTCAATTTTTTGTATTAAAATCTTTGAAATTCATAACAAAATCATGTATTTAAAGGACAGGATGCAAAAGAGAGTGTAGCTGGCTGTGAATATAAAACAAACAGCTGTCAAAACCAGGAAAATGTGTTTAAACCCAAAATAAATAAACTACAATGGGATAAAAACCCATGGAGAAATAAAGAGAGGAAATGCAGATGACCTGACAATGTAGAACTGAAAACCTTTTATACACTGAGGACAATTAACAAAAATGAAAACAGCTGCAGACGATCACCATGAACCTGAAGTGACAGGAGACAATCTGACTAAAACTCCACTGAAACACTCAAATCCTCACAGCAACAGTCTGATAATGACATTAAATAATAATAATTCAACATTCTGACAAGGAAAGTTGTTGGATCTGTGTTTAAAATATTACAATTTATATTAAACTTGATTCATGTTGATTCTGCTGCGTCACAATGACAAAATAAAGAGCCTTCAGTGTTTTAATGCTTTGGATGTTTTCCCAAGTCGATGATAATAAATTGTTTACATAAACAATGACACTTGTATCACCTAGCTGAGTAATTGTTTCCTAATGTATCTTCATATATTTATATTTTCGTTAATTTCAATATCATTTAAAGCATAAGACAAACAAACATAAAACGCGTTTTGTGTTGTCCTTTTCTAACTTTGAGCCCCTCAAAAAGCCTGTGCATGTCCCTGGAAGGAAGTAGGGTTGGGCAATCCCTTTTGGAAGGCGTGGGGTTGCTGGAGCCTATACCAGCTTTTGTCGGACTTGACTGCCATGTACCGGACCGCCATGTACCGGACCGTACTGGACCGCCCCATACCGGACCGTACTGCACCGGACCGCACTGTGCCGGACCACACTGTACCGTACCGCCATGTACCGGACCGCCCCATACCGGACCGTACTGCACCGGACCACACCGTACCGGACCGCCCTGTACTGCCCCGTACCAGACGGTACTGGACCATACTGTCCCGGACCGCACCATACTGGACTGCCCCGTACCGGGCCGCTCTGTACGGGACTGCACCGTACTGGACAGCACTGTACCGGACCGCCCCGTACTGGACCGTGCCAAAGACTCTTTTAGCTAATTCTCCAATGTTTATTGACTGTGATCAATACATTCAATCATTGGTTTCTCAGAGTTCTTGATAAAATAATCAAAGCTAACATCAAAATGCTCTTTCATTGATTTACAATCCTTTCCAACTGCGGTCAAATGAGCCGCCGTTCACATTTCCGTGGTCACATCAAGAAGCTCCGTGGAGTCTGGTGGAGATTTTCCAGCGTTCTCAGTCCTGCTACCGTAAGTATTGGATGAAACTCACACCAAAAATCCAGTGATGCTGATTTGACCACAGAAATGTGAACGGCGGCTCATTTGACTGCAGTCAATGTGAAGATACCATCTTCTCTTCTCCAGAACCTGAACTAGACACTAGGAACAGATGAGGGTTTAGTGCATGTGCAGCAGAGCTGTTGATGGAAAGAAGATCATTCATTCAAACAGAGTCTGTCCAAGACAGTTTGATTGATTTAAAAGGAGAAATACTTGGAAATGTAAAAACAAAATGATTTCTGATGACATTTGTTCTCTTTCAGAAGAGAAATGACAAAAACATGTTAAAAACTCTAAAAACAGGATTTTCATGGGAGGGGGACTTTAAAGGAGCTCCGTGTCTAAACTTTAAAGTCACAAACATCTGTTAGACCCAGCATTTTTTTTGAGACGGGACACAATTGGTAGATAAACTATTATGCATTCAAAGTGTTCAGCTGAGCACCGCTAGCTTGATGGAGAAAGTGTGTGTTAGCCTGGGGGCGGTGCTTGCAGCAGACTCTTCCTGGAAGGGGTGGTGCAGGTTTTTAGAAGAGTACTCAGAAATGCGTGAACAAATCCAAATACTGGTTTGGGGTTCTTTATAATGAGGAATGATAAACATTATAATACACTTAAAAGCTGAAAAAGTTGATTTTGGATGGCATACTTTAAGGCGGCAGTTCGAGCCTCACGGGGACTGAGAGATACACCTGCACTCCCTCCTGTCTACATCCCTCCAGGGCCAGGACACCCAAAAACCTGCAGCACCCACATGGGTGCCTTTGACTACGGCTTTTGGTGTAGTTTGACAGTAACGTTGGATTGAAATAGCCAATCTAATGGAGGTACAGTTGAAATGAAATACGAAAAGTAAAAAAACTAATCAACCAATACTGCCAACACTCTGAATCCACTCGTGTGGATTCAGAGTGAATCCTTCTTTACTTTGTTACTTTACTATTGCAGTTACAATAACACATAAATAAGTCAAACTTTTAAAAACTATGATTTACTTCAAATTTCAGCCTCTTTGCTTTATCACATCTTTCCTGTGATGGACAGAAACATACATTCAGCACTTCTAGAAGTCAGTGAACAGAAGATTTATGGATACAAAATACAGTCAGAGAACTTTCAGGTTATAAAGCCTTCCTAATAAATCAACTCAATGGTTTAAATACTACACTGACACCAAGCATGACGGTCTTTTCCTAAATTTAAATGGGAAGGTTCATCTTTGAAAGAGAAAACGTCAAAACTACAAGATTTGAAAATAAGCAGAGGAAAGGTACAGACCGCATCTTCTTAGATCATTCTTTAAACAAGTGCTGTGATTTTATATTTACCAAAAAAACAAACGTATTCCTGTTAAGTTGTTATTATTATAACTTTATAAAGAATACTTGAGCATCTTGAATCAAACTAGCATATTTTATTCTATCTGTTTTTCTCTGAAATTAAATAAAATATGTTTGCTTTTAAGATTTTTAAAACTGTTACAATAACTCTATGCTCAAAAATACATAAAGGAAAAAATGTAAAATTATTTGTTTTTGTTTTATTTGAAAGATTTAGAGTGAGACACAATAGCTAGCTTAGCCACAGTGAGGTGTGTCGGTTTTCCTAAAGCGGTGAAGCTACTCGTGACATGTTTTTGAAGAGCTATTTTAGGTGGAATTTGCACTTTTTTTTTGGCTTTATCACAACTCTAGATAAAGCAAAGTATTTGAAGTTTACACAGAGATGTCTTCAGCTAGCAAAGTGTTGTTTGACATCTGGACCGAGTGAGTGTGATGTCACTCATAAATCATGTCTTTTTCTGGTTCCAACAAAATGAAGTCAATTCAGTTGCCATGTTGGAACCAGAAATTGTCTGTGAGCAGTGGTTGGTTTGAGTCACCATTTCTATGGCAACCTCTCTCTCCAGTCAGGAGTGAGCATGTTGGAAGACCACGCCCCTTCCACTGAAAGTGGGCTACAGAGATTCTGTCAATCAAACACTTTGAATATTTGATGTGAAACTGCATATTTTTATTGAGGCATCTGATTGGCCAGTTTATAACTTTAATAACTTGCACTACAGAAAAAAATATAATAAAAATAAAAATTAGGATTACCAAGAAGATGGTGAGAAAATGTAGGTTATTCTGACCATAGGACAACTGAGTAGCTGTTCATTTCTCTATAGAAAACTATGGGATTTTGACTTTTTGGAACCAGCAGGTACTTCCTGTTTGGAACACGAGAGGCCGGGGTCACTCAGTCCAGTTCTCATATACAGTCTGCTCATTTGCAGCTCACATAAATATGGTAATTATGTTGCTTTGAAACTAAAAACAGGAAAAGACCAGATTTATTAGCATTTATTTGAGAAAAAGGAGATAAACCAACACAAACTTCCGTTGCTATTAGCTAGCTTTTGTTAGTGAAGCTAGCTAAAGGCTGCCCTGAAAGTGTAAACAAAGTTCAAACCCATGTCAAGAGTTTATTTTATTAGGGACACATGCAGTGTTATGTGACCTACACGCTTGACCTAATGCCAATAAAACATGATAACTTTTATGACAGTTATTGTAGCAGACTGTATTTACAACACACACTTTCAAATGAGGGGCTGGCTAAAGTGGCTAGTTTCAGAGCTCAAATGCGTTTTTTTAACTTTAGAAATGTGCCAATGGTGTTAGGTCAGCAGGAGAACTCCTGATTTCTCAGCCACATTGCTGAGCTCATGTGTTAGTCTCATGTACGATCCAGCTGGATTTGGTTGGGGCTAAGTCGCTCATTAGCTGTGCTGCACTTAAGAGACCAAAACCCTTTTGACAGTTAAATTGGCTAGATTGCCTCCTGTTTTCCTCATCATCGCAAGGGCGCAGACCAAAAGCCTTTGAAGAGCGGGATTAAAACCATGTGATTTTTTTTAATTGGACCATTAGTAGAGAATTAGCATTGAGCTTCGTAGCCTCGTTAAGGAACGGGGAAAAACCCACCAGGTGCCTGTGAAGGACTCAGGCTCGTTAGATCAGAACATTCTGTTAATTAGGACTCGCTTTTGTTCCCGCGTTAGTCACTCACTTGATGACGTTTTCCATTTGTTGCCTTGGTTGGGGGGTTTTCAACGCTTTCCTCTGTTACTCTATGGATTTCAGTTTTTTTATATTTCCTCCCAAGTCTCCCTTTTTTCTTTGGCCTCTAATAGACTATGGAAATCAGCCACTTGTCTTCATCCGTTTGAGGCTGTGAGAGCTATTTGTTCATTCTGCTGGAGGTGAATGAGAGGTGAAACCATCTGCAGATGGCTTGAACATTATTTTAAGCAGCAGCTGAGAGCCTCTCAGGTAGTTAGTTAGCTGGACTCGAAAAAAGAGTGATATCCTGGTCTATAAAAATAAAACACTTTACTGCTGTCTTTTCCTTTTTCTTTATCCTCACCGGACAGATTTGAATTTTCATTTGGTTATGAGAATTAGAATAAACTGACTTTTCTAGGAAAATAAAGTTTTGCTGAAGTAGCAGGCGCCTAATATGGACAAAAAACTAAAACTCTGACTTCACGCTTTGTTGCCAGAATAAAGCAGACTTTATTAAAAGACAGGAACACATTTCTTTTATTCCCAGCTGGCTGACGGCGTTGTTGGAGTCTTTAATCACTCTGTTTTTAACAATGGAAACAACATTAGTCTCTTAATTTAACAGCCAAATCGTAATAACTTTGACCAGACATAACTTCTCAGTAAAATAAAAAAAAAGATTCAGCAACAACATTTTATCTGGTAACCAGTAAAATCTCTGGTAAGTAGATCTGTGTGCAGCAGATGATGAAGCGACAGTATGTAGTTACTGTATATTTCAGAGTAAAAGTCGCGTTTTTTTGCATGGTTTGCCCGGTGGTGGCTATGCTCAGGTCCGACATGTATGATTTTTTAGGGGTGAAACGGATCACAAAACTCACGGTTCGGATCGTGTCACGGTTTTGGGGTCACGGTGAAGTCCAGTGCGATTTTTTTTTTTCTCTTCATTATTATTATGTATGTTTTCTGGCTGCTACAATTTATAGCTCAAAAATATGACAATCTTACTACTTGGAATTAGAATTTCACTTTCAACATTTCGTGTTTTTTCTGCTTTGACAGCTTTATAGCTACAAACATTTCAAATTCTCAGAGTAGCCAGTAAAACTTTGAAAAAAGAGTAATAAAATTAATGGTTTGTTGCAACCATAGTTTAATGACACAACGGCAGTTCTTATTATGTGGAACTCACCGAGTCGTCGCTTCATAATTGCAATTAGGGGAATGATCCGAATCGTTTCCACACCTGAAGTAGCTCACAAATGTTCAGGTCCCCACTTTTAAATGATTGTTTTGAAACGCAGCATGAGCAGCATCTGTGAGACACAGGAACCCTTTATCTCAGCGCTTTCTTCTCCCTGCAGATGCTATCTGAAATGTATCCATGTGTGCATCCAGATTAAAGGCCTGCTGGTCACCCTCTCCCCCTCTGCAGGCTCTTTGGGGTGACGGGGAACTGTGCAGCGTGCAGTAAGCTGATCCCCGCCTTTGAGATGGTGATGAGAGCCAGAGACAACGTCTACCATTTAGACTGCTTCGCCTGTCAGCTCTGCCGCCAGAGGTAAGATTAGGGGAGCAATTAGCCGGGGAGATCAAATTCAGTTGACTTATCTGGGAGGTGTACTGTGAGCTCATTGGTCATTATGAACATATTACCAGTGCTTTGTAATCAGAACGTGATGAAATCCACACGGTGTGAAAGCTGGAGGGGTTAAAGACTTTGTATATCACTCGGAAAGTTAATCAGGCCACAGTCACGCAAGATTAATTTTCTAATTATCACAGCAGTGAATGCATGATCTATGAAAACACGGATGCAGTGCTGGTGGGGGACGTCATGATTAACTTCAAGCCCAGCGAGATTCAAGGCTCGCCGTTTCATCATTTTACTTCTCTCTGCAGATTTTGCGTGGGAGACAAGTTTTTCCTCAAGAACAACATGATCTTGTGCCAGCTGGACTATGAAGGAGGCCATCTTAATGGTAGCTCTGAGAGGCAGCCTCAATAAGAGGTAATATTCTGATGACGATGAATTGCAGCCTCAACCAGCTGACAGAATGAGGTAAACCATGCACACACAAATCTGGACCAAGTACAAGACCGTGTCGTATTAGACCATATGGAGGCTGAGGACATTTAAGCCCATCCAGAGAAAAACTAAACATGACTTTTACTCAAAGCTACCCAATAACAACAAATAAAAAGCTGAAATATCATTTTGCATGTAAAAAGGTTAATTTGATGAAGGTATTAAATGGGACAGCATCCTTGGTCCAAAGAGGCCCTCAAATCTCACTGACATGATAATGTAGTGGCCTCTGGTGTCTTTCTAGACTAAATTTACTCAACATTGGCCATTTAGCCAGTTTACTCTGCTTTAAAAGAAGAAGGTTTTGTGTAGCATCATTAAAGTAACACACATGCATGTTTTCCACGAGGCGACAAAGACATGCAGCTTAGCCCCATCCCATTAAACGTAATCTGTAAGGGGTGCATGGGCTCACATTAAAGGGACAAAGTGTCAGTAACCATCAAGTTTCTTTAAAAAAAGGAAACAGGCATTAAAATAAAGTCAACACACTGAATATGGTGGGAAAAAGTCAATTTACAATGTAATTAAATAAAGCTTCTTTGTGAGAGTGCACCAAAAAGCCCTGCGCTGAGAGCACTAGCATCTCTAATTCTAGCTGTCATTGATGAGTTAATAAAAAAACATTAATGTTGAGATATAAATAATGTTATAAAATACTTTTGCTGATGGCTTTCAGATTTAAAATGAATGTTTTATTTATTTTTAATGAGAAAGCTTTTTTGTAAGTGACCCATTTTACCTTAGTGTGTTCAGGTGAAGCCATGCTACGAGTTGAGTTTATCAAATGTTTTGACTGCTTTGCTTAATAATAATAATTAATATATAAACATATCATTATGATATTTTACATCACAGGCCACTTTACATTTTCCTCTGTGATGAAGTGTGAGTGTTAGCTCTGGTCCAGGCGCATAGTGATCCGCCCTGGACCAGAGCTAACACTCACACTCACTAAATAGTGAGAGCTAGCTCACTAGCTAGTAAGCTAGCTCTCACATAGTATATTATTTATAGTATTTTATCCTATGAATTCAGAGTTCTGACTTTAAAGTCAGAATTTTTCATGGGCTTTTTTTCCCTTTTCAGTGGCCCTAATCCTCTTCCGAAGTAACACAATCAAATGTCATACATTGTTTTTTCTCAGTTTCCCAAGTGAAACCAAAGAGTGGTCTGATTTAGCACTGGGCCAGTTTTAAACATTTGGAAATTCGTTCTTTGCTAACAAGTTAACAGATTTAACATTTCAGATGTGTCTTTTGTGACATTTTGTTTCATTTTTCATTTTAGTTTTATTGAGCCATAATCAGATATTATTCCATGTTTGGGTTGATGTAGGTTTTATTTGCTACTTTATTATCTTATTCCCACCATATTCTAGCTCCCTTTACTGCTTATGACTGCATCTTAACAGACTGAACAGCAAGTAACTCTCAGGTTATGCACTTTAGTATCTTAGAAAGCCTTGAAAAAACGATGTAAAATGGAATAACTGCTTTAGATGTGTCTTTATGAGCTCGTGTTTTCACATTAACGACCTCATGATGTCATACAACTCAAGAAGCTTCAACTGTGTGTTGTTTTGTCATCTGACTCAGTGTGGTTTGAACAAAGAATGGTCCTCCCCACCCGTTAGTGTTGACACTAATTCTCCTGGTGGCGAGGTTGTTCTGTGTAAAATTGGAAATGTTTTTTTCGGGTAATCACGCGGCGTTCTGCAGGTCTGTATTCTGAGGTTCTGTTGTAACTGTTTCAGTTTCCTCTCACATAACGCCCAGGGGACTCGTTAGGAACAGGTTATCAACAACATCCAATCTGTTTTTAGACTGTTAGCAGCGTATGTCATAGCAAAGGGGGTCAGAATTAATCATACTCCTGATCCGCTCATCATTATTTCAACTCAGAAGGTGTGTTTTTCTGAAATGGTGATTAAGTTGATGAAAAAAGCAACTAGCTGAAAGATTTGGCTCTTTTTAACATGTTCTTAGGGCATTTTTCTCATGATGGAAGTGAGACTAAACGAGAACGGGAAGTTATGGTTGTCCTTAACATTTGGTTAACTGTTAATATAATAATAATTAAATTAAGTTAATATAATAGTAAATATAATAGAAAGAACTGTCAGGACACCGTTTCCCACAATGCATTGTTTGTAGTCGTTGAGGCAGCTTGCAGTCAGCGCAGTGCCAGATTCCAGCTGCACTCTCCTTGGAAGGCGCCTTGCACCCGCCTCTGATACTTTTATGATGATTGACATGTGATGTCAGAGCAAAAACTACCCAACATGCACCACAATCCAGGCGCTTTTATTTAAAAGGGACAGGTAAAAAAAAAAACATTGTTACTATTTCAAATGCGGCCGATGCATGTCCATAGGCTCATTTGCAGACCCGGTCTTATGAAAGTCAGCTGAGCGGCTTCTGAGGACTGTGAGCTGGGGTTGCTGGGAAATGTAGTGTGTTTAGAAATCTGGAAACAGCTCCCGCCGGTGACCAGAGGGGGAGACAGAACTCTGACTCCTGACATTATATGAACTGAATCTCTCTTTCGCAATGAAGAGGAGGGCTGTCAGCAAAGATGTAGTTGACCCAAAGTAAAAATAAAACTGGGGATCTTTTTATTATTGTCTCGATGAGGCTCTGCACTACAGTACCCATAATTCTTCAACACCATCACATAGTGTGACTTTGTAGTTTAACAAAGTCGCACTAAAACATTTTGGCAGATTTTTGAGCACCGTTAAGCACAGAAAACTAATTGGAGGTTATTAAGCACAACTGGCACTCATCCTTAAAGTGCACCAAATCATAAGGCAGATTTTCTAATTAAGATTAAAAAATGAAGAATTTATGTGGACCTTATGGTTCAATAATGTAGTAAGAGTCACTTAATTGGCTCTTATCTCATTTGGGTTTGCTAGGTATACATATTTCTGTCTGATTTCCACCACACAGGAAATGAACCCTTTTTTAGCTGCAATCGTTCTGTATTTGCTGCATTCAGATGATCATATATAAAACAACGTGTCTTTTGAAAAGAAGTCCTATTAGTTCATATTTAGAAAAATACACATTTCTCCTTATGTTTTTGTTTTATTAATGCTAAAAAAACAACATTTTCTAATTTGATTTATTATAATAAGAACATTTAGATAAATTAAAAAGGTGTTTTGTTTTTCCTGAAGGCTAAAGTAAGCGTTTGTGGCTCCTCCTGGGTTGTGGTCAGTCAGAAATCGACCTGAACGGCTCTTTAAGGGTCAAAGGGTCAATGGTGGCCACTGGCAGCCAAGCAGCGGCGGGCCGGCATGGCGAGCTCTGCTGCCCAGAGATCAGTTCATCATGACTGGATCCTCACACAGAAAGAAGCATAGTCTTCAAACCTCTGAGGAGGTGTTCCTGTTTGGGCCTTTGTCTGGTTCTTTTTGAATTCTTGTACGCTTGAGGAAGAGTTCTGGGCTGCTCCACGGCTGTGTATCTGCGACAGCCAACAGACATTTGTTACATAAATCCTTTTTTCAGTATTTTTTATCAGCTTCTCATTTGTTTTCCTTTTTGAAATTACAAATGATTTCTGCAGAATTCAGTCGTCAAAACTCCTTCCTCACGGTTCATATCTGGCTGACTGAAGCTGATCCAGCTCTGATGCCCTCAGATCTTCATTCTGGTCTGACTTTGAGGTGGAGTTGAGGATCATAAAGGATCGGTTCACTTTTTACTCATCGTTGTCACAGTTTATGGTCTGCAGATGTTCACAGTCTGTGGAATCGCTCAGACTCGGCCATCTGAACGGCAAAAAGCACTCCAAGATTTTGTGATGCTTGTTGGTTTTCTGCTGGCTTTGTTTTCACATTTTTAAAATGATCCACTTCACACACCGATATAGAATGAAGTTAATATCCAAAGAATTCAAGAATTAAGATTTTTGGGGATTATTGTTGATGAAAATTTAAAATGGAAGCAACATATTGCTTAAACAACAAAAAAAAGTAAAAATGTTGAACAAAGTTAAATATTTGGTAAATTACCAAGCAAAGCATATTTTTCTCCCTGGTTTTTCCATATTTTTTATATTGTTTGGAAGTCTGGGGTAAGTGTTATGAATCAAACCTAGAACCTTTAATAATGTTGCAAAAATAATCATTATTTGCATACGACTCCTTACAATGAGAACACCTCTGAACTATTTCTGAAGTCACAAATACTCAAATTTAAAGATTTATGTTCTTTGCAGACACTGCTGGTGATGGCTGAGGCCAAAAATGTCATGCTGCCATGTGGTTTACAAAATCTTTTCATTACAAATAAATTAAATAGCAGAATAAATGATGACCTAAAAGTACCTAAAGTAAATACTACACTTCAACAAATGATTATTTCCTTTGCTGGGGTCAAAACATGAATTCCTTGGATTGTGACCTGAAAAAGTGTCTAAGTATTTGTTTTAAATTTAAATGTAAAATGATTGATTATGCAGCATAATGTAAATATAGTGTTCCAGATTATATTATTGTTTTTATAATGGATCCTCATTGTGTGTTCTCATTTATTCATCCGTGTGAATCATGTGAAATAATAAGGATGGGGCAGGGATTCATTAGACCGGTCCTCATCCTAGTCCTGTTCTTTAAGTAGATTGTATGTATTGTACATCCTAACTGAAAAATAAAAGAATATCTTCTAAAAATGTTAAAAACAGACATTTACAGGACCCATGAGATTTAGTTTTCATTTTTTGGATCTATTTTGATCTATTTACAAAGCGTTCCTGGTGGTCACTTAATTATGATGATGCTGTTTTTAATGAAAATTTAAAAAAAACTGTTATTTTCTTGGACATAGTTTCTGCAGAGTGGCAGGAGTTCATTAGAATTTTACCTCTGACTTGGGGGTGGGGGTAGAGTGGAGTAAGCCTGCGACCATTTCCCATCATCCCTTTGCTTACACTCTCTCCAACTAGCTTACACCCCCTCAAACCCCAACCTAACATCATCGGTCAGTCGTCCAGCGTATTTTCTACGTAACACATGCAAAATTGTCTTGTCTTTTTTCATCTTCTACTGATTCACAGTGAGATGAATATGAAAATACTAAGAAATCCTCTTAAATCTTAGTTTTTTTTATATATATATTTCCTAAATCAAGAGTAAAATGCTACAAGAACATGTTCAAAACCCTTAAACACTTTCAGTGGAATGTGTCTTTAATTTAAAATATTACTCAAATAGAAGTAAGTAAGTTTTATTTCTATAGCACCTTTCACAGACAAAAAGTCACAAGGTGCTTCACAAGTTAAAAGCATAAAAACAAAAACTTCAGAAGGTAAAAATGTTTAAGACAAAGCTTTGCAGGTTAAAAACATAGAAGATAAAACCTCAAACTAAGAGACATAAAAGACACAGAAGAAGAAGAGAAGATGATCCCAGGTGATCCCAGCTGATCCCACCCGCTGGAGAATAGGAAACCAGTCGTGATTTAGCCGGATTGACCGAAGGTTTCATGTAATACCACAAAAAGCAAACCAAAGAAAGATGAAGAATGGTCTAAAATTGTGTTAATTAAGCTTTCTGAAGGTTTAGCATGAAAAAACTGTTCCAATCATATGGTGATAGAAATGCCTAAAATCCTGTTTTGGTTCTGTGATTTGTGTTCACACAGACATGTTTGCAGCTTCCATGAGTTCTATTAGTTCCTCCTGAAGCGTTTTACATTTTAAGATCAAAGTTCTAACCTTTCAGGTAACATTTGAATTTGAAATGAATTTGATGATCTCATCAGTTGTGTTCATTCTGTGCAGATGAAGAGAAGGAACCACAGCGAGGAGGCCGAACCCTGGACTGACACCAGAGCTCTCTCCTCTTCTGCATCTTCCTCAGACTGAACTCTGATGCTGCTCTCACTTCCCTCCCAAACGCCTCATGGATGAAGTTCAGCCAATCAGGCCACACAGATTCAGCCGCTTCGTCCGCTGAGGAGGAGCGGCCAGTCCTCTGTGGTTGTCCCGTTGTTCTGGCAGACGAGCGTCTGCTCCAGTCAACCGACCCCTCTTCCCAACAGGGACTTGTAACGGATAAAAACTCGTTTCCAACTGTTTCTGGAAAGGATGAAAAGCTGGTCACGCTTTCTGCCTCTGCACCCAGTAGACTTCAGACCCTCGTTATTTAATTCTTTCCTTTAATCTCAAACTGATTTTTCTTGACTTATTAAAGTTGACTTTTATCAACTGTTTAAGTGGTTGTCATTCATAAAATTAGATCAGGACAACACGTTTTTACTTATAGAATGCTGATTATGGAAAAGTGCTTTTGATTAAAACAAAAGGTCTTTTCATGATGTGTTTGTCTCAACCCTTACTTTTCAAATGTGACCTCTGATTGTTGTTGTGCTTGAATTTTACATTGCATTTTTATATAAATGAGTTTTGTTATTTTTTTTTTTTTTTAGATCACGTTGTTGTAATTTTCTATTGTATAAATTATTACGAGAGTTTTTACTAATAATAACCCCACTGGTTCAAACAAAAAGAGTTTTGGTTTCAGCTGTAAGCAAACATTTGTGATACTTTTTATTGCAACGAAGCCCAAAACCTGCTTGTTTCGCATTCATCCAGCCTCTGCAAGATTTATGACTGTGAACCGGGCCCTCTGGCTCCATCTGGCGGTAAAACGCGGTAATGACGCTCAGGTGCACTTCCGGTCCTTCTGTCAAAGAGGAAGTTCAACCGACAGCCCCGTGTTTTTAATTCAAGCCTAACCTTTCTGGTGCTGTAATTCTGGGACGATCACGGTGATCGAGATGACGATGTCAACGTTCCAGAAAGTGACCCTGGCGACGTGCGCGCTGCTGTGCGTCGCTCTGCTGCTGCCCAAGATCCTGTTATCCAGAGGGAGGAAGGATGCTACCGAGCGGCCGGAGGGTGCGTCACGATCCACGGCTGTCCTTCGACCTGTGGAGGGCCTCCGCTCTTCGTTTTCACACAGAAATTAAACCGTCTCCACACGCGGGGGTTCACGTATTTTAAAATGTGATCATATACCGTTAATTCATCGAAATATGAGGGCGTTATTCGAGCGACGCTGTTCCAGAGTTACACTTTCCTCCCTGTAGAGGGCGCCAAATCTGCTTTTTCAATTTATCCACAATGTAAAGAAAATGACGCAACTGTAAATCCCATATAACCGCGGTGTGTATTGATTTAATACGTTATGAATAATACGTTATATAAACGACGGAGTATTAGGTCAACCACGAATGAGTTAAAACAAAAAAATATATACAGTAAAATTATGTCGTTTAGGAGATTACAGTCCTGGAATTGTAAGAAAACTTACACAATTTTACGAGAGTCAAGTCATAAAGAGAAAAACACAATATTTTCCAAGAATACAGTTGTGGAATTGTGAGGAAAATATCCAAATTTTATGAGAGTAAAGTCTTTAAATCAAGAAGAAAAAAAAAGTCAAAATTTTATTAGAAAAAAGACGTAAAATTATGGGAAGAACATCAAAATTCTATGTAATAAAGCTGGGAAATTATGGTAAAAAAAAAAAAATCAACATTTTACGAGAATAAAGGGATGGAATTAAGAGAAAAACATAAAAAGAAAAAACATCCAAGAATAAAATTGTGCAATTATGAGAATTTCAACATTTTACAAGAGTAGGGTCTATGAATTAAGACAAAATGGCAAAAATGAATTAGAATAAAGCTGTAAAATTAGAGTTAAAGTTAAATTAAAGTCGGGAAATTATGATAAAAATATCTTAATTTTATGAGAATCAAGTCATATAATTTACGGTGGCCCTAATACCCTTTTGTACAAATATCATGGGAAAAAAACACGTAATTTTTCAGTAAAACCTGTCATTACATAAGTATTATAAACAGATAAATAACAGATTAGTGAATGTTTCCATTTCAGAGGATTTTTGTGTCTGCCCCAGCAGCTTTAGGGTATTTCCCACCCAGAGTGCACCCTCAGATGTCCCCGGAGGGCCGAGGTCAGAGGGCAGCGGGGCCCAGCTTCTCCAGAGCCCATAATTCAGAGACCGGAACCAAGACCAAAGGAGGAGGAGCAGGACCGGGACCTGGGGGAAAGTCCAACCTGGCAGGACAGATCATTCCTGTGTACGGCTTTGGAATCTTACTCTACATCCTCTACATTCTCTTCAAGGTAACGAATGTGCTGCCGCTGCAAAAAAAAAAAAAAAAAGAAATATAAAAGAAATTTGAGCTGCTTTTCTCCTTCAGAATCTACTGGAATGATGTTGATCGTGTTCATGCTTGAAAAGTTCTTTACAAAGTGGATCCAAACTTAAGCGATTCTATTGTTCCTAACGGTTTTGTCTTCCTGTTAGATCACGTCTAAAGGAAGCAGCAAGCCACCAGAGAGCAAGTTTATTCCCGTTCGCTCAGAGAACATGAAGAGAAAGATCAGTGAGTTGCATTTACCCATCAAATATTTTCACGTCTTCATCAGATTCCAGAAACTCCGACTTACACTAGAGCAGGGGTGTCAAACTCAATCACTCAGGGGGGCCGGAATCCAAAACACATCTTAGGTCGCAGAACGAGCAGGATACATATTTATTGAACACTCTAAAACTACATTTTCAAAACTTTAAAACTGTAACTTTTTAACATAATTATGACCTAGATTTATACCATTACCTGTGATAGTGCTAGTGTGAATGCTGTAAGCTGAATTTAGTCGCTGAAGATGTTGGTGCTGATAGCTGAAGATACTAAAATTGATAGCTAAAAAGCTGAAGCTGATAGCCAGATAAAATATTAGCTTAATGCCAAATTAGCCTAAGAAAACTAAAAAAAAAAAAAAAAGAAAACTTAGATTAGCCAAAACAGCCAGCATGTAGATGAAAAAAATATCTTCAAAATATCCTAAAAAAACTGAAAAAGCCTTAACTATCCAAACCAGCTAACGTGTAAGTATTTCCCTAACTCCAACAGCCTAAAAAACAACAAAAAAAGCCTAAATTAGCCAAAACGGCTAGCTGAAATATAAGCTTAACACCAAAACAGCCTAAAAACTTAGTCAAAACAGCTAGCATGTAGCTGAAATATTAACTCAACTCCAAAACAGCTTAAAAGCTTAAAAGGAAATGTCTAAATTAGCCAAAACTGCTAGCATGTAGCTAATATATTAGCTAAACTCCAAAATAACCTAGAAAATCTTAGTACCGTATTTACGAAGTATAAGTTGCAAGAGCAAAAAATGTCTAAACAGAAAGAAGAAAACCATATATAAGTCGCTCTGGAGTATAAGATGCACTTTTGGGGCAAAAGTCTGACGTTTCAGAACAAATCTGCCAAACCCAGCGTAGCTAAAAAATAAATAAAAACAAGAATACTAATCTTTAGATCTGGGGCCCGTTCCAAGAAGCAGGTTCAACAAATTTAGAGCTCAAACCTGAACTTAGAGTCACTGGACTCTAAATTCTCAAACTCAGGGTTTTCGGTTTCAGAACAGCTGAAAATGTTTGATTCAATCAACTTGAAGTTGTCAGAACCAGAATCAGGTGTGAGCGTCGCGATCATTAAAAGCCCTGATCAATGGAGCAAAGACAGCATGATTCACCATGGCAACAGGAACAAACAACTGTTTTGTACTTCCGGCGGCGGAAATTGATAAGTTCCTTCAAGCATATGCGACTATAGGAGCGCATTTTCTGCAAGAAAAGCAACACAGCTGCAGCGGTAGAACAGAGAGAAAATATTTGCAGTTATTTGAATGATTCCAAATAATGAATAAATAATGTCAGGAAGGTTATTTTGTCTCTTGTTGAGTAAGGAATGGTTTTTGATCTGTTACTAATTTAACCAGTAATCTCCGTGATCGCATGAATGACCAGTTTTGGTAACCCCCCCACCCCCACCCCCCACACACACGGACATCACTGCACGCTAAAAAAGAAACTGTAGCTGCCTGGAATATGTTAAAAAAAAGCATTTATTTAATTTGAATTCTCAAGACTTAAAAACTACTCGCCGAATTCTTTTTTTAAGCGTAAAAAAATTCCAAAGCCGGGAATCGAACTCGCAAACTTCGCAATGGGAAGCAGCATTGCTGACAACCGAGCTAATGTTTGACGCCAACAATGGATGGTAGACGGGTTGAGATGGTTTCTCGGTGTTTGACATTCCATAATTTCAATTGTTTTCGGTCTAAAATAAGGAAAAGAAGACTGTATTTTTTAATAGCGAGTCCCAGGAAAAACTCACGTTTGATAATATCGCTGAAATAAAAATGAATTGGGAAACTGCAGTCAGTCGACTCGTGTCCTCCAAATCCTCTACCGACGTAAATAACATTTCCTCTGGATTAATCAGCCTCCTCTCTACATGATCCTCTATGAATGAACATGTCATTCTGGTTTCTGCGTGGTGGAAACGTGACGTCTCTAATGTGAATGTTCTCTAAATGTTAATGAGGAACTCATATTAGATCATCTTTCACTTTAAAAAGGGGCGGAGACCGCAGAGAACTCTAAGTTTCCTGAAGAAAACCTGCTACCGACCAGGTTTCGTTCACAGACTCAGTTACCATAGTGATTGATTCTGAGTTCAGCTTAACCCGCTTCTTGGAACGGGCTTGGTTTCACCCACTTTCCCGGGTTTGAGTTATCTCTCTTTCTGGAACCGAAAACTCAAGAGTTTTACTGAATTTGGAGTTCACGAACTCAGAGTTCCAACAAAACCTGCTTCTTGGAACGGGCCCCTGTATTAGAAAAATATCCAAGGAAATACCAAAGGAAAACAATCAGATTCTCTTCCTATTTGTTTTAGATGACACTTCTTCTGCTGTCGTCAATAGCAAATACTTATACTCAGATGAAGGAGGAAACAACTGCTAAAGGAAAACTAGTGTTTACTTGGAAAATATAAATATATGAGCCTATTTATGTCTAAAGAAAAAAAAGAAAAGAAAAAACACAAATAAGTCGCCTCTGAGTGTAAGTCGCACCCCTAGCTAAACTTTGAAAAAAACTGAGACTTATATACGGCAAGTGCAAAAATAGTCCAAAAAGCTGCAGAATGCCAATATTTAAAACTTTAAAACTGTAACTTTTTAACATAATTATGACTAAAAACAGACAGGTATATTATTCCAGAGTAAATTAAACCTTAAGTAACTTTCAATATTTTACTCTCCATAAAAATATATTTTGATAAAATTCTACAAGTTAGAAATGATCACAAGATAACATCGGGCCATTAATAACAATAAAATAAAATGATCTGGAGGGCCGAATCCGGCCCCCGGGCCTTGACTTTGACACACGTGCACTAGAGCATTGAATCCTGTCCTCGATGGGTCACATTCACAGACTCTCTGCTTGTTCTCTGAGGACATGTTTGGTTTTTCTTTGCACAGCAGCTTTGTCAAAACTTAGAAACCTGCATCTTGTTCCTGCACTAATAACTTGTTACTAACTCTTCTCATTAGCGTAATGAGGAAAAATGATGGTTTGTGTGATGCTGGTTCCAGTAACCGCTCTTGTGCATGTTTGAACTTGTGGCTCTTCCTCCCCTGAACCATGTGGGCTCTCCAGCTGACTTTGAGCTGGCCCAGCTGCAAGAGAAGCTGAGAGAGACCGAGCTAGTGATGGAAAACCTCGTCTCCAGCGCCCATCACAGTCCTGACAGGTGTGTCTAGCACTTTATTGTGGTAAACAAACGTCCCATGGTTTGATCTGACAACAATCAGTGTAATAAATACAACAGAAAAATGATAAATGCTGCGGCTGAAACTGAGATGTTGGATGTTTTCAGAGAGCCACTCCAATCATCTTCTGATCTATTGCAAAAGTGTTCCCAGTGCTCTTTACATTATGATGATGCTGTTTTTAGACAGTATATATATATATAAAGGTTTCTAGGACATAGTTTCTGCAGAGCAGCAGGAGTTCATTAGAAATGGGCAGGACTGTTGGTGTGGAGTAACCCCGCCCCCTCCTTCCCATCATACATCTGTTTACACCCTCCAGATCATTTTATATTATCATTCTTAGTATTATTAACAGCTCAATATTATCTTGTAACATCCCAATTTTGACAGAATATTTGTTTTATGGAGAGCAACATATTGAAAGTTATTTAAGATTTAGGTTGAAATATTCTGGAATAATATTCTTGTCTGATTTTTCAGATTTATGTTTAAAAAGTTGTGTTTTAAAAGTTTGAAAGTTTTAACAATTTAGGTTTTTTTATGTATTCATTAATGTTTATCCTGTTCGACCCGTATGGAAGTTTGTAAAGCCATAATTCAAAATATCATGCATGATTCAATTGACAATTCAGTTTGCAAATTCATCATAAATTATAAAATGCATTTTTCAATTTACAATTCAATATTTAAAAGTGACATTTCAATACATGGTTTGCTTTAAATTTGTTCCAAAGTAACTTAAAATCTATTGCGTAGTAAAACCCCACGCTCTGTTTGTGTCAAAACTCAAGTGAACTTGTAAAACAGCGCCTCCTGCTGTAAGGCATTCTCATTTGTATCGTGGCGCTTTAAGTCGGCCAAAATTCAAATTGATTTGCAAACTGTCAGACGCTCATCAGGGCGGGGCCTTCCACCTCCCTACATTTGGTAAATCCCGCCTCCACTTCCTTTTGACCAATTAAAAATATTAAAGGCTTTTAGTACAGATGTTAGTAAAGATTTTTTACTAACATTGATCTCTCTTTTTGTCTTCCTCACACATAGCGTCCTGGAAAATCAAACCAAAGATGACGGATATTTGTTTCCTGTGCTTCAGGGTGACGGGGGTGACTCCGGACCAGGAGCAGAGCCTGCTGCAGCAGCTGACAGAGATAACCCGCGTGATGCAGGAGGGACAGCTGGTGGACGGCTTCGCTCCAGAGAAAATCCAGAACGACTGGAACGGTACGGGACAAGGATGGACGAACGGGTTTGAAATGACCCTGAAGCCTCTGCTTCTGTGTTCAGATTATCACGGAGACCAGCATCAGTACTGGGAGCCCCCCCACTGCTGTTGTCAGCACCGTTCAGAAGCACAGGTGGAAGGAGACCACGCCCAGGATGGAGGAGAGGACGACAAAGAGGCGAGCTCGGAGAAGGTTTCCACTCCAGCAGCAAACCAAACCCCGGCACAAGAGAGGGAATTAACAATGAGAGAGGAGAACTGCCACAAACCGGAATGTGCTGATCCTGGTATCCCGGAGCAGGAGCTGGAGGAGGAGCTGGAGCTCAGGCTGAAGGTCACGTCCATGAAGGAGCAGGAAAACTCAGAGAAACCACAGAATACGACGGATAGATCCTGCAGCTCCATCAGAAGGAGGAATAAGAGGAGGACGAAGAAAGCAGCCCACTGACTGACTGACTAACTCAGACATTCCTGTCAGTTTTTCATTGTTAACATGAAAATTCCAGTAGATTCGGAATTTTCGTGTG
The DNA here is from genome assembly GCF_002922805.2 of Oryzias melastigma. Taxonomy (NCBI): domain Eukaryota; kingdom Metazoa; phylum Chordata; class Actinopteri; order Beloniformes; family Adrianichthyidae; genus Oryzias; species Oryzias melastigma. Next base: position 3,383,254 of record NC_050517.1, read on the forward strand.
AATGGCTGAAAAGTTTCAGATTTCATGTTCAAGCGTCCCCGACGACGCCTCAGGGGGTAAAGGGTTAAAGCTGTAGCCGTGTTTCTGTTAGCATGAAAAAATGCTTGCAGTAAAAGTTTTTTTAAAGGGTTAATCCATTGACTGTATATGAGAACTGGACGGAGTGACCCCAAACAGGAAGTACCTGCCGACTCCAAGAAGCCAGAATCCCATAGACTTCTATAGAGAAATAAACAGCTGTTACTCAGTCAGAACAATCATTCTTGATCTGATACTTTTTTTTTTTTATCGCAAATTAGTCCAGTTACAGACTGACCAATCAGATGCCTCAGTAATAGCATGTGGTCTCACGTTGAATGTTTGATTCTTCCAAGCTCATTTTCAAGTGGTAGGAGAGTTCCTTCCAACAGGCTCCCTCCTGATTGGTGAGATTGGTTACCATAGAAATGTGGACTCAGACTCAAACCAATCACTGCTTACTGACGAGGTCTGGCTCCAACATGGTCACCTTCAGATCATGAAAAAATGATGACATCATGACATCATAATTTGGAGTTTAGCTAATATTTTAGCCTCATGCTAGCTGTTTTGGCTAAATTAGACATTTTACCATCTTTTTTGGCAAGTTGGTATTGACCTAATGTTTCAGCTACATGGTAGGTGTTTAGGCTAAATTAGGCTTTTTCTCCGTTTTTTAGGCTATTTTGGAGTGCGGGTAGTATTTCAGCTACATGCTAGCTGTTTTGGCTAATTTAGAATTTTATCCAGTTTTTTGGGGCTAATTTGGCATTTTGCCTTTATATTAGCTTATATATTTTCAGCTTCAGTGTTTTCAGCCATTAGCTTCAGCCATTTCAGCTATCAACTTCAGCGTTTTTAGGTATCAATTTAAGCATCTTAATCTTTCAGGACTAGCATCTTCAGCAGCCAGATTCAGCTTACGCATTCACACTAGCAATACTACTATTAATCCAGTTTTTCAAATGTTTTAGTATTATTTTTTGCAATGAAGATTACAGAAAATGCTGAAGTAATGGCTGAAGCTATAGCTGAAAACACTGAATCTGATGGCTAGCTATGTACAGTATTAACAAAATGCCAAGCCAAATTAGCCTAAAAAGCTGGATAACATTCAAAATTAGCTAAAGAAATTAATTATTCAAAATTTGGCTATGTGTGGCTTTCAGGAAAACCGTAAATGTTTACGTTTACTCTGTGATTATTACTTTGTTTTTGTTCTGGCCCCAAATCATGGAAGAAACAGTTATGTGGCCCTCACAAGAAAAAGTTTGGGGACCCCTGATCTAGAACATTCAACCTCTCAAAGCTGATCCTTCATGCATGAAACACTAGAATCTTTTAATCCATAATGCTAATAAAGTACTGGAAGTGAGGAGGCTTTTTTCTTGGTCTATTTTTGTTTGTTCATACACTGTTTTTCTTACAGCACGTCAACAGCTGACCTCACAGCAAGAGAAAGTTTTTTAAAAATTGAGCCAAATTCTCCCTCTATTTCAAAATCACTAATGAAACCAAACCAAACGTGTTGGGGATATCCAAAGGAAGTTTTGAACTTAATATGGGACCTACAGCTGGGCGGCCATTTCCATTTTGTGGTCAAATTTTCCGATATTCACAATATGAGAAAAGAAAACTTTTGTTTGAGCTTTCTTCCGGAAATTTCACACACATACTGCCAGCTTTAGTCTGCAAATACATAATAAGTTTTCTTGACCTTTGACCTCTGGAAGAGACCACCATCTTGAATCCACCCACTGATGATCACATCATCAGCAGGGGAGAACGAGGGGCGTGAAGCAGGCGGTCAGCCAGTGACGGCGAGCTGAGGGGTGGGGGTGGGGCAGTGACATAGTGCAGTTTGATTTACTTGTCCTAAAAACTCTTTAGCACTTGGATTGTTACTACTTTAGAAATGAATGCAGACAAAACTCCAAAAAGACAATGTATTACTTGTATGATGGTGAACTTGTACCCATACAAAAGAAAGATCACGTTGATGTCAGCAGAGACTATTCTGGATAGACAGTTTAGCGAGTGGCACATGACAACAGCCTTCTCTTGAGGAACTCCTGTGCTGCAGCAAGTCTCGGCGGGTCTGGGATGGACCGGATCTAGATCAGGGTCCTGTCTCAGTGCTCCATCGGCTCATCCGGAGCGTCTCCAGCAGGAGGATCATCAGCCGGCTGAGCAGCCTGGGACAAACAAAAACATGGCACATGGTCACGCTCGTCCAAAAATGTGCTTATTAATGAGACATTCCTGCCGCATGTGGGAGGAGCTACGGTCTAAAACTTTTAGCTTTGTCGCTACATGAGAGCAGTGACTGTAGATCTCAATTACAGTCACTGCCAGGAAGACGGACGTGATGCTGAGAAATCAGGTTGACTGATTTTAAAGAGCTCTACAGAAGCATCAGTAATCAGGGGCGTTGAACTCCAGGCCTCAAGGGCCGACGTCCTGCTGGTTTTCCAGAAACCCTGCCCTATCTGCTGCTGATCACCTGGGTCAGGTATGTTTGGCCAATAAGGGAACATTGTACTGGAATGCTGTTAGCAGAACCATTCATGGCGCCTCTACATCGACTTAACGCTGAAACCGGACGCCTTTTCTGCGCAAATTGCATTAGTTGTGAAGACAACTCCACACAGAAGCACACGTTGATAACAATGTTCTCTGTCATACCTTTCTCTGCGGCCTCTCCTCCAGTCCTACCAGGAACGGAGCAACATCATCATCATCGTAGATGGTGAACTCCATGTCCTTTCCCACAATGCCAATGGAAACATTCTGAAAGAGTTGTGTTCAAAGCATGAATAAATGTTGTGTGACAAACAAGCTGGAGCTCCACTCCAACAGTGCAAACCGGGTCGAAGGGGGGCGTGTACCTTGGTGGTCAGGTCCTGCTCAGCTGGAAGAGTTTCTCTGAGAGCCCGGAGGCCATGTTGGACCAGGTCGTTCAGCTCACCTGGTGGACAAAAGTCCCACTCATCAGTTTCCTTTTAAACAAATCTTCCAGCTGAATGATTGTTTCAACATGAAGAATGAAGACAGCTGCTTTTAAATCTGAGGGTAAAGCAAGAACTACAAATGTTCTTGAGCTTCATTAGTAAGAAAGTCGACCCGCTGAAGAAGAACTTTGAGTAGCAGAGAAATACAAGGTGAAACCTACAGTCAGAAAACTTGTCCATGCACCTTTCCAGGTAAGTGCGTGCAGACTGGGAGCGTGCTCCGATGGACATGGCTTTGCAGTCAAAGTAATTTGCTGATGGACAGGTCTGGAAGATGTGAGGTCCCATGTCCTGGGTCATCAAAAAACAAACTGTTAAGTGTGGCGGGGTTTGTTTTTTTAATTCTGTCTAAATCTAGAGTGAAACATGATAGAAACTAGTGCTGGGCGACATGATCATACATATCGTGTAGGCAATAGAAAAGGCTTTATCGTGCCATTTCTCTCTCATCATTTTTAATTGTTTGTTTTAATGGTGAATTTTTGTGCAAAAATGTGTTTCCTACAAAGAAACTTGAAACAGTTGTTCACTTTAAAAAAACATTTCTCATTTGTGACGATTCTGTTATGTTAATAGAAAAAATAAAGTCAGAAAAAAATCATTTGACATTCTTGTTAAATTTTCTCAATGGAATACCTGAAAATATACTTTATTGTGGTATATCGATATATATACTATTATTGGGATATCTAATAATTAATATCGTAAAATACAGTTTTTTCCACATCACCCAGCACTAATGGAAACCGTGAGGATGTGCTCACATCATAGCCAGCGATGAGCAGTCCGACTCCGTAGGGCCTCCTTCCATACCTCTGTGTTGGGATTTGGGTTTCTGCAGACTCAGTCAAGGATCACTGCTGCCGATCAAATGGGGAAGAAATGCCTCCATGTCGTCCAATTTACTTGACAGTAGTGCTGCCACAACCAATTATTTTAATAGTCGACTAATTTTTTTTCAGATTGGTCAACTAATTGGCTCGTGTGCAAAAGTGGATGTAAAACACACATCTTAACCATCTTTGGCTTTAAAATAACTAAATATAAAGACAATAAAGATGATAGTTTTTTTAAACTAGAAAGTAGGCATTGAACATGCTGAAGCTTTTTTCTGAAAATGGTGATGCAAATAACTTACATGTCTGAAAGGATTTACTGAAAATGCAAAAGCCATTTGCAAAATGTCAAATTTGCTAAAAAACTGGAAATGCCATTAAAGAACCATGAAAGAACGCTCAAGTTGACCTAAATTTTCTTAACATTTTGTAGTATAATTGCTTAAAAATCCCTAATACATGCCAATTTCGCAAAAATATTTAGTGTAAACTTTACTTAAATATGAGCTGAACTCCAAATTAGCTCAAAAATCCTTAGATGACAAAATAACCAAAAAGGCTAGCTCATTTCTTAACTAACTAAACTCCAAAACGGCCCAAAATTCCTCAGTAAAGTAAATTAGCCAACTATATTATTATTCTGTTGCTAAAATAGAATCTAAACTCTGACTTAGAATAAAAACTTCAGTAGTTAACAAATTAGCCAAAAACGTTAGCATGTTGTTAAAGTATTAGCTAAACTCTAAATTAGCTTAAAAAAACCTCAGAAGATGCCAAATTAGCCAAAAAGCTTGCACATTTATGAAATCCAAGCTAAACTCCAAAACAGCCTAAAATTCCTAGTAAACTAAATTAGTCAAAAATGTTAACATGTTGCTAAAATAGAAGCTAAAAATCAAAGTTATTTGAAAATTACTCTAAAAGATGAAAACAGAGCCCATCAATATATTTAAAGGTTTGTTGCTTTCAAAAACTATAAAGTTTATGAAAACAACAAATACAAGCAGTAACGTCCTGGACAAGCTGAGCGTTTTGATACCAAGATTACTGAAATCTGAGTGAGATTGAGTTTTTACTCGGCTTTAGAATCACTAAAGTGCGAATGCTTACTAAGTATTCACACTATAGTAACGCTCACAGCTTTCTTCATCTTTTGGACACTCTGACTCCATATAATATAAAGTAACGACTAATCAACTCGACTATTTTAATCGTCAATTAGTCGACTAATCGTGGCAGCTCTACTTGACACTGTTCCCTCGCTATATTGAGGTTCACCTTTTGCAATCTCACTGATTATTTCAGTGAGATTAGGCATTCTTTTATTATTTTTATTTTACACAGCACACTGTGTTCTGATTGGCCGTCGACCGTGTCATTTATTCTGTTCTGTGTCTTCTGAACCAAATGTCTTGAGTTTGACAAATGTACAGAAATCTTTGATCTCTAGCAGATCTTTGGTTTCATTCTGCGATTCTGGACTTGTTTTCTATAAAGGTTTGAACTTTGAGAGTTTAAAAAGAGAGAGAAAAGTGTGAAAATGTTCAAGTGTGTCTGAGAAATCTGTAATCACGTCTAACACGGTGTGGGTTATTCTTAGAATGTGACCCCTGTGATAAACGAGGGAACGCTGTATCTTCATTTCTGAGCAAAAGCAAAGTTCAAACTCGACTTTTCTTGTTTAAAGAAGCTCCTTGAACAGGGAAGTGACTCTTTCTTTAGAGGATACTGCTGCCAATAAGAGAGACGAGGCGTGACGTGGGGAGAGGCCTGTCAAAGACGAATCTGGAGTCCAGGCACTCCTGACGCATGAAGTTACTGCAGGAGAGAAGACATGGTGGCGTTCAGACATCACGGTGGTCAGGGTCAGATTGATGCTGTCTGGTGAACGTCAACACACGTCAGTGAAGACGCTGCCAAATATGAAGCCACAAACAAACATTTCTTCATGGTTACAGAGAGGGTCCGCACTGCAACGTTTAACAACATTTTCATCTTAACATTTTGGTTGTGTCTTGATTTACTGCGACTATAAAACTTTTTATTAAAGGGAATAATTTAAAGCTGCACAACAGAACACATGGACACAGATTTGGTTTTGTGTCTCTAAATATGTCGTTTAACAACATTGAGTGGACATTCTGGTTTTTCACAGTACTCAGCCAGAGAACATTTGTGACAAGGAAAATGAACCAAAGTTAATATTTACTTGTACAGTTGACATCCACAAAAAGTAAATTTTCTCCAGACAAATGACATGGTTTCATACAGGAAGATAAAAAGTAAATATCCACAGGAAGTCAGAGAGACTCACCAGAGCAGCCTGGCATCAGCCGTCAGTCCAGCGATGGAGATGCCGATGTGGTTATCGACATGGAGGATCTTCTTCTGGTGGGCGGCCAGTTCAGACTGGGCTCTCTGCAGAATTAAAGAACATGATTCAATGAGCACTTTGTCACATGCTGTGTGTTACACATCTGTAATGACAATGAGACACTCCATTTATGTTTTAAAGACACACTCCAGTCATGTTTTTGGGTGTTTTTAACAGGTTCTTGTGGCATTTTTAGGGCATAAATAAAAAAAAAATAACAGCATTTCAGAAAACAAAAAAGAAACTACAAAAATAAAAAACAAACAAAGTGATCGCAGCAAAAATTAAAAAGTAACTGCAAATAAAAAAATGTGAAGCAAACAAGAAAGCTACAGTGGAAGTGGATTATCTGGGATAGTTTTTGTTGACGGACACACCAGAAGTGCTCTGGTTTTTGGTATATTCACTAGGGCTGTAACGAGTATCCGGGGGCTTTAATACTTGCAATTTGGTCCTGAAAATTCAAGTACAAATATTCGCGACGTCCAAAATCACTGATTCGCGATCTTTATAAATATAGTAGGGTGTGGGAAAATATAATCTGGGGACGATGTATTTTTGCTCTGAAATGTAGATTAATGTAGTATTTGAAGTTTACATTCTAAAACAAAGCCGAAAGAGCTGCGGGACCGTCACCGGAAGTAAACACATCTTCGTGCAGGTGAGGCTTCCGTTTTTTAAAATAAGACCAGCAAGAGTTTTTTTTCCATTCAGAAACCGAGACTGAAGTTCTGTTCACTGACATAAGTTCTGAAAACATTACTTTGCTTTAACACTGGATCTAAAACTTTCTTTTGGTTATGATAACTCTTCAACAGTTGACGCAATTAACATAACTCCAGCGTATTCTGAAGCACAGAAACGCAGCCTCACGCTGCTGAAACGCGGACGTAATCAACATGAATCAGCTGATTCTGCAGTGGAAAAAAACAACATTCTTCATACAGGCTCTGCACCAATATGTGATGCTTAGAACGTAAAATATTGAAGAACTTTGAGGATAGAAAACTGTGGAGAATATTTTCAGGTTTTGCTGTTAAATGACTAAAAACAAGAATAAATGTTTATGCTTTTTATCTTATGTCATTTATATAACTGCTGAACTTAACCAGAAGGTTGACTAAAAATAAAATAAAATAACATTTCTTTCTATCTAAATCTTTGTGTTTTTTTATCAGTTTTGTTGATTCTGATCTCCTGTTTTTCATAAAAGTAGAAATTAAAGTGATTTAATACAAATATTTAAATTTTCATCCATCCAGTAAAAAGACAGACACAGAAATAAACATTATATTAAAAAGTAAGAATCGTGGTTCGATTCGTGAATTGTTGAACTTGATTCGTGAATCGAATCGCCATCTTAGCAACGACCCACAGCCCTAATATTCACTGTTGTAAGAAAAAGGAGAAAAAGAAGAGCAGAACGAAAAACGATGGAGAAAGTAAGTGAAGATCCTGGTGTTCAACGTCACCATTTAAATATGTGATTTGATTGGACCACGTAGATCCAGGTTTGAAGGTAAATCTGAGGATGCCCGTTTGTTTGCTAGCTTCGGCTAACAAGGAGAAACAGTGTGCCCTCTAACCAGAGGATAATAGAGTTCTGTGATCCACACCATAGACTGTATAATATTTTAAACCACTCGATTGTCTGTCTTCGCGTTAACTGAAGCTAACAACAAACCAGCATTACCTTCAAACCTGGAGCTATGTGGTTTAATCAAATCACATATTTAAATGGCGACATTGAACACCAGGATCTTCACTTACTTTCTCAACCGGTTTCTGATTCGTACTGCTCTTCTATTCCTCCTTTTTCTCACAGAAGTTTTTTTTTTTTTTTTTTATTCAAAACACAAATGACAAACAGTGAGAAACAAATAACAATAAACTGAAGATCAATTGTTCAAACTAAACGCCAGGGGGGATACACACAAAAATAAATTGTTAAATTATAAAGCTGAGCAAGATGACATGTTTTAATTGTTTGTTGTATGTACCGAGGAAATAGATTGTATGTAAAATTTCATTTGGGCTTTATTGTTAAATTTGGTTTGGTGAATATAATACTTGGTTAACAAAATCAGGAGATCAATTATATATTTTGTCTCACAGCAGTGCATAAAGCAAAAACCAGACCCCCTCTAGTGTGTCCGTCAACAAAAACAATCCACGATTATCGACTTTTATTGTAGCTTTCTTGTTTGCATCACATTTTTTGTTTGCTGATAATTTTTTTATTTTTGCTGCGATCACTCCTATGTTTACAGTTACTTTTTATTTTTGTTGAGATCGCTTTTTTGTTTGTAGATATTTCTTTTTTAACTTTTGCACAGTTTCCTTTTCTCGTTTGCCGTTACTTTTTTTTGCTGCTATGGCGATTCTCAGCCACTGTACTCCTCCATATGAAGGACATGTATAAAAAAAATTAAGATGAAATTTATTTGAGTATTTCTTTATTTAAATCGTTGTGAATCAGAAGCAGACAAAAAACAGAGTTTAAAAAAGATTGTTGGAATGATGCAGGTGCTTCCTTCTGTGAGCCACAAGGATGAAACGATTCAGTCAAGCCATGATTTGATTCACAGTTTTAAAGTCTTGATTTTGATTTTTTTTTTTCAACACAATGAATTAAAGGTATTTAAGGCCAAGTATGTTCTTGCCCATTACATCTGTTTTCTTACTAACAGAAAGGATTCAATACAAATAAACAGTTATGCATAATACTGAAAGGATCACAAATCCTTTGTAACCAAGAAGTGTGTTATTTATTTCAACAGCTCTATTTGTGGAAACAAAGAACTCTGAGTTATGGGTGATGAAATGGGCGGCCAATAGTCCCGTCAGATGCAAAATTCACCAAAATTTGCCAGAGATACATTTCTAATGAATTCCTGCTGCTCAGCAAAAACCATGTCCTAGTTTTGCTTTTTGTTTTTTTGGCTAAAAACAGCATGAACACATTTGAGAGACCACTGGGTCCACAACAGATCAAAAGATGATCGAATGAGCATTTAATCTGAAGGACAGGAAAGTGTCGACTAGTATTAATATTAATGGGCGTAATCAGACCCTGTCACGCAGCCTAAGGCTCAGGTAACACTGGAGCAACGTTATAATGTGAAAAAGAGCCATCTCAGAAAGACTGCAAACAGGTTTCCAGCAGTTCACAGCACCTCGTGTTCAGTGATGTTACCTTAAGTGCAACCAGGACCGCGTGAGTTCTGGATTTCAGTCCGACGGTTGCAGATCCTTGCTTCACCGCCTCCATGGCGTACTCGATCTGATGGATGCGGCCCTGCAAGCAGACACGGTGAAACCACACAGCCAGAAAACCGGACGCACGCAGGTAGAGCACGGCTTACCTGGGGACTCCATACCGTTACGTCGTTGTCGTACTGATTGCGGAACTGCAAGGGAAGACAAACACATGTCTTCACAATGACAACACTCCATCGTTCTCATCACAGACAGACTCACATAGTTGTCCTGCATCACGGGTTGTGTTGTCGTTTGAAACCAGCTAGAAATACACCGGAGTGTTCACGGCCAGAACGTTTCTGTAGGACGGCTTTCAATGACTAAAGCGACGGACTGAATAATTCATAAACACATTCGTGTCATCCTCAAGACAATTCATTCAGCCGCAAAGGATGCAGCAGACCGGCTAGTTTTTGAGTCTTCCAGGACATTTAAGTTGATATTAACGCAGCATTTATTATTAATATAACGATCATCTAAATAGTTGTAGTTCCTTACATGAACATTTAATTAATGTTTTTCATCTAGAAGAAAGCGAGGAACTAAAGGAAAACGAAAGTAAAGGCATGACTGGACTCACAATGCTAACTTTAAGCTAATTATTTGCTAGCCGTTTGGTATTAGCTTGTTCCCAATAAGATTCTTCAAATTATTACATCTTTAACTTGGTATTTAAAATATATATTGCGTGATTAAACTTGTCTTATTGTAATAGTTTTTGGTGAATAAATACCATAATTATTAATGTGAGTTAATGTTTAAAGCTAATGTTAGCGGCTGTTTTGCTTACTCACAGTGCAGCCAAAACTTAGCTAAGCTAACTTTAGCATGGGCATGTATTTAGACCGCTTAATTGCGGTTAAAATAATCCCACTGAAAGATCGATTATGTTTTCTCATTTTTCTAGAAACATTTTACAAAACAGAATATAAAAATGCGCGTTAGATTTCACACTTACCATCTCTGCTAAGGTCTCGCTTCCTCCGCCTGCGCCGGGACGTTCGATTTAGCTTACTGTTTTTCTCACCAGGGAAAAGCAGCAGAGTGCCGATTCACAAAAATCGATTGGACGATTAACCGATGGGAGTTTCACAGAAATATTTGAGCTAGACTAGAACAGAATAGAATACATTTTTCAAATTACAGACTATGTCCAAACGTTAACACAATAATCACAACGCAAGTCATAAAGCACAATTAAATGCAGGTCAAAAAAAATTAAATAAATTAAAAAATATATAAACTCAAGTCCCACTCCAGCTTTAATTTTGTCTAATCCCAAAGTGTTCCCAGTGGTCTTTTCATTTACATAATGCAATGTTTGGGACTGTTGGCAGAGCAGTAACAAAACAATGATAAACCAGCTCCTTTGTTTACTTTCTCTCCCACCACTTTAAAAAAAGAACTGTTGTTTCTATCCAGCTGTGCAGTTTTGATCCAGATTCCAGCTCAGATGAGGAAAACACAGACGTTCATTAGTTTGTAGGATGCATCAGAATGGAGCAGATCAGGAGACTTTGGCCCCGCCCATTGAAGTTGCTGCATCACCAATCTGAGCTTTTTCAAATCGCAGATCTGATCCTGATCCAAAATGATTTGAATAAATAAATTCTCAGAAATGCAGTCTAAATCTGAAATTATTTTATAAATTTGGTGTCATCATGACAAAAATGTTACAAGAACATGTCAGAACCACCATTTTCATTGAAGTGGGTCTTTAAGGGCTTAAAGGGCATTTATGCCAGCTAAAAAACAACTAAAATAAATCACATTTTCAAAAAATATAGTGTAAATAAAATATGTTTGACTCCAAAACAAAATGCTTAATTGGCTGTGTTTTGATACTAGAAACAGCACAGCAACAAAAAATAATTTATAATAATAATATTCTTTTAATATCTTTAATCTAGAACACATGAATGTCTTTTTAATGCAGTTCCACTAAAAAAAATGGTTTTTTTTCTCTTTTACTTTTTCTTTATGGTCAAATAGTAATCAGTTTTGATCATACGTTGTTAAATAGATATTTAAAACAAACATAAAAGATTTCTAAAGCATTTCAAAATGTCATTGCAAACAGTTCAAACCAATGATTATGGAAATGTTGGATTTAAGAATTTTTTTCTGCAGAGAAATGCTATTTCACAGTATCTGAACCACATAGCTATTTAATGACAAGCATACCAAGACATAAACAACACTGTTCGTTTTATGACAACAAAATGGAGACAAAATTGCAAAGGAAAAATTGGTTAAAATCAGGAATTAAATTATGTTTTTGTTATATTGTTGTTGCTCTAAATATTCATTCTGGTGATTTTGTAGAAAGTTTGTATTCAAAAACTAAATAAGCTGCTTTGAAAATCTCAAAGTCAATTCAATCACATCATTTCCATATTATACCTGTGATCCTTTTTTAAAGTGTAACTTTCATCATAGTGTCGTTGATATAAAGTCAATGCGACTCTTGTTCCTCCCGAAAGGTGAAAAAGTCATGGTTTGTGTTGCAGTTCTTTTACAGATGGTTTCTAAAAGAAAAAGAGGTTGCATACATTTTCCTTGATAGAGTTTATTAATTCAAAACTAAATCTAACAATGTCATAAATTCACATCACATATCCATTTTTATGTCAGCTCGACTGTTTTTTGAAGTTTGCATTGAGGTAACAGCTTCCAGAAAGATAAACGGGACGTATGATATTTAATATGACTTTTTTCTGGAATAAAAATGAATTGAGGAACTGCATAAGGATGGAGGTTGATATTCTTAAGTAAGTTCAGGCAATTAGTTATAAAATTATAATGTGTTAACAAATTTAGATATGTACAAAACAACATAAAACACATCTGTGTTTGGATAAGGTAAAAAAAGAAACTTCAGTAGTAAGAATTACTCTATGAGAATAATAACAAAAAACAACATTGATCAAATTTTAATTGTTCAAATATATCTCTTGATTTGACCTCGTCTCCTATTGTGTGACCTCACAGTGGCAGCGTCTTTGGATGAACACTAGATGGCAGCAGTAAATTGGAAGACATTTTTCCATGCTTTTCCAAGATTACAAACTACAAGCTAAAACAAAAAAAGAGCTAGTTGATCTGCTAATAGGAACACTGGGAGTTTCAGTGCATTTGTCAGTTTTTAATCTCTAATAACGGACAGGTTGTTTCTGAAATGACTGACTTAGACAATAAAACATGATCACAAAGGCATGAAAAACCTGAATTCATGCAGCAGTATTGTGTTTGAAGTTGTTATTCTGCAAATATATTGTGTTTTTGCTGCTGCTTGTCTTCTCAGCTCAGACTGTTTCTATGAATCCAGCTAGAAAAGGCTAAACTGTTTTGGGCTTTCAGAGAAATCCCCTGAGTTAACTTTTCTTGTTTGAATCAAAAAGCAGCAAAACACAATCCTGCTTAAATACTGATAATGGAGATCTTCAGCTAGTAATTTAGAATCAGCCATGCTTGCATGAAACCTACGTTGGAGTTGATGTTTATATGTGTAAAGGAAGAAGTCCTATATTATCTGGGCAGACAATGAGTACTACTTAGTACTGGATAACAATAAAAACATTGCAGCGTATCACATGTATTGTAACAGGAGAATGAGTCTCTGTTTGACAACATTGGTAGCACATTTATCCTCCACTTAAGTGATGCACTTCATCATGAATCACAAAGGAGCTGCTGGAGAGTCCTCACTGAGGTGCTTTTTCTCTTTCTTTTTTTTATTTTGTTTTTTCACGGGGGCTTTTAAGTTAACTGACTTTCTCTTTCACTAAAGAAATTCATTTACATAATTCCAATTTTGAATCCTGAATTCATTTCCAGTTATGAAAAAGAAATATTCTGAAGTGTTTTTGCCCTAGACCATTTTCACTGTGATGTCAGACAAAATGGCTACAGGGACGAAAAGGCGAATATTTACTTCTGTGTTCGGGTTTAGAACGGCAAAGCTGACAGTCTAACACAATTTTGTGTAAATAATAAAAGGTAACCATAGCAATTCCAACAGAAAAAAATGAAAAATATTTATTTCATGAATGTCCTGCTGAACTATACTTTCATTTCCTGTCTTAGATCGTTCACAAATCTAAATACAAATTTGAATAATCCTCCAATATTTGAGGTTCTATTGAAAATATCAACCTTTCTTTTGAGCAGATATTATTCTGTCAGGTTCTGTTTTGCTTGATGTTATTCACATGTATTTTTGGTGTGATCACAAAAACTGATGGAAATTCATGTTGGACACACGTAATAGGAGCAGCTAAGATCCACATTGCTGCATGTTTAACTGCACCCAGGACTAAATGTAGTCGTTGTAATAAGGTGTTGTTTTTTCTGGGTATTTTAAGGGTAATTGTAAAAATAGGAAAATGTTTTCAAATGATTTTTCTCCATGTCTATCTTTATTATCCTGCAGGATCAGACACAGTTATGATCAACAGCAAAGAGGAGCTACGTCAGAAAATAACAACAGTTATTAGTTTTTCTTTACTGTCAGACACGTTGAAATTGTCTGACTTTATCTCTGTTTTTAGTGATTTTGTGAACATGTAAATCTAATCAACTTTAACTGGGCAGCAAAGATCTTCTGCAGATCTACGTCTCATCAAGCTAGTGTTAGCATTAGCATCAATTAGAAGAAGAGAATCTGAATGACCTTCATAATCAAACCAGCAGCATTCAATGAAGTTCCTGTAACCTTCATCTAACTATGACCGGGTTGTAGAGAGAAATAATCCACGACTGGTTTAATATCATTTTGGGGAAGCAGCTGTGGAGCATTCTGCAGGAGGAATACTGACATTTGATCTGAGAGGGAAAACAATACAACCAGGGAGGACATTTAGAAAATAAATATTGTACACATTTCGGATACATTTAGTTAGAATCCCTTTCATTATGTATGTAAAATTGCTTTAAACAGCGTTCAGCTTTGCTGTTCTAAACCATAGACATAATATGTATAACCAGAAGTCACTCTGCACACCCCCCGGTTTGTGTGACGTCACATATAAATGGTCTATTCGAGGTGATGCAAAATTAAGGGGAGTCCAGAATCAACAGCATGATTGTTGTAAACTTCCTCTTTTCCTTTGACCATGTTCTGATAGATTCTGGTATCAGGATCTTCATCCTGACAGATTTCAAAGATGGACACAGAGAACGGGACTTCCAGACTTCTGTGACCCTCTCAGGCTCCACTTTTGATCATCTTTTTCTATGGTTTTCCATAATACGTGTCTCTGCCCCTCCACACTGCATTAATGATATCTGATGTACCCTTGATCCAGGATGGGGAAAGCGGAAGGAGGAGGGGTTGAATTAGTGAGACTGTGCTGACGAGATCCGCTCCTCTGCCAAGGCAGCAGCAGCACGACGGCAACCATTACATCAGCGCTCCAACCTCCTCCTCTGTGATTAAGATTGTAGAGGCTGTGCTGAGCTCAGCAGGTTTTTTTTCATCCTGGGGGCCCTTATTTAACTCTGCCAAAGAGCCCCCCCCCCCCC
>NC_050517.1:3398282-3409055 GCF_002922805.2 Oryzias melastigma
CATTTAATTTTTCAAATGGAGAGCAGCCTGAGTCACTGCATGATGGGTCCAAGCCACATAGTGAGCCCGAACTTCGGGATTAAAACGGGAGTGGGTTCCTCAAAATTTCTTTACTGCACGGCCACTCACAAACTCCAGCTGAGCCACACGCCGGCCCTCATGCATGCAGACGCATGCTGCATTCAAGATATTAACTGAGAAGGAAACATGTTTGGGGAAGGGGGCAGCTTTGCCAAGGTTGCATTCATCTGGCAGCTGGTTTTTAGCAAGCCAGGTCAGAGGTTAACTGCCACACAGCGAGCAGACGAGGCAAAGAAGTTTTACGAGTCCAAACGGGGAACGTTCGACGACTAAAAGCCAGATTTTACGTAAGAGGAGAAGAGAGTCCTGCAAAGATGTAGTTCATTTCCGTCACTTCCCTGGTGTTGATGAAAGCACTTATGCAGCATTTTGGTGGCAAAAAGCTTCAGAGCTCCTTTCTGGCTCAGAAGAAACTGTACATTGTGTGCTTCCTCGTGTTAGAAGCCAGCTCTTTACTCAGTCTGTATGCCTGAGAGGAGACGGTGAAGAGGTATGAGGCCAACAACGGCTTCCATTCTGATCTGTGCACGAATGCGTATCAACCTCTGAGTCAGTCCAACTCTTTTCACCTAAAACGGAATTATGAATGTAGTCATTTGGGGACTATAATGAACATTTTCCAAATCTTTTTCATGGCACAAATGCCCGGAACTGCTTACACAACGGGGCTAGAGACCCAGAGCCATCGCTCTCATTCTCTGATTGAGGCTGACCTCAGCTCCCGGAACAGACGTCTGAAGATTTCCTTTGATGGCAGCTTTCCTGTTACACGACTTTCCTTTTATCCAATCAGTTTCTTCATCCTCTCTGTGGTCAAGAGGAGTGAGGGTCTGTCCGTGTGTCACAGGGTCACTGACAGACAGCAAATGAAGCAAACAGAATCTTCCCATTCTGTTTGAAACCTGCAGGTCAAGTTTTACTCTCGTATCGTCTCTGTCTTCATTTTCATTGCTTTAAAATTCTTTCACTTCATACATTTCCAGTGGGGTTCAAAAAATGGTAAACAGTTTGATGTCTCTGGTCTTGCAGTGATATTTGAGAGGATATACTGTACATCATTTCAGTATTTCATTTATGGGCTACATGCTGTGTAGTGGTAAGCACCCTCACCTCACAGCAAGAAGGTCCAGGTTCAAATCCCGACTGGGTCTTTTCTGTGTGGAGTTTGTGTTTGGGGGTTTTCTCTGGGAACCCAGGTTTCCTTCCACAGTCCAAAAACAGGCTTCATAGAACCTATGAACCTATTGGCCTGTCGGTGACTAAAAAACACATGTCAAAGTTAAGGCCGGATCTGGCCCTCCGGGTTATTATATCCAATCGGCTAGATTATTTGATTTGATTGTTATTAACGGCCTGTTGTTATCTTGCACTGTATCATATTGAAACCTTTAGGATTATGCTGACCTGAGAGATCAGTTATAATGATCTATGGCTCTTTTTTTGGAAAACACAGTTTACATCATTTTCAGGTTTTCTTTAACTGTTTAGTTTATTTCTAACTTGTACAATTTTGACAAAATAATTTTTTATGGACAGTAGAACATTGAAAGTTTTAAATTGATGTATTCTGGGATAACATTTTTGCCTGTTTTTTTTTTCATATTTACTGCATGTTAAAAAGTTACATTTTTAAAGTTAAAAATATTTCGTTTTAGTGTGTTCAATACTTATGTTGTTCAGCCCATGATCTAAGTGTGTTTTAGATTTTGGCCCCATTGTGCGATTAAGTTTGACTCCTCTGCTCTACAGTGTACTTGTGCATAGGAGTGTGATTGTGTGTCCATGCAACAAACTAGAAACCTATTTAGGGTGTATCCTGCTTTACCCCAACTCTAGTTAGGATAGGCTCCAGCAACCCCTGACCCTGAAAAGGATTCATAGCGTTGCTGGAATTCCTCTGAAAAAAACTGAAGATGCTGTTTGCTGCAGATGCTAAAGACATTTATTTTAGTAGCCGAATTAAGTCATGAACCCGTTGAACGTTTTATACAAAACTAATTCACAAAGAAGTGCACAAAGAATTTGAGGAATTTCATGAAAAAAATGCAACGTCGCTAAAATATTAGCCTAACTCTGAATTATTCAAAAAAATGTCTGTAGATGCCACTGTAGCCCATGTGGTCTTTGTTTTATTAATTTTTACCAAAATCTTCTTTTCTATCTTTATTTTTTTAATCTGAGAAAGTTCTGGGTGTCATGGATCGACCTGCTGCCTCCCTCTCCAACCACCAGAGGGAGTGCAGGGTCAATACTTAGGAGGTGAGCGCTCCCTCTGGTGGTTGGAGGGGGAAGCAGCAGGTCGATCCATGACACTGGGCACAGACTTTTATTTTGGTAGTTGCGCTAATTCCCTTCAGTCTCTGGGGGAACGGCCGAGTGGAGGTAAGCTGCAGCCTTTGCTGTTCTAAAAAGTTTATATGTAGTTTTAAATGTGGAACTCCACTGATAATCGATTGAAATGTTCTTTACACCGTTTTTATTTTTGTTAGTTTTGTGAAATCCATCCATCCATCCATCCATCGTCTTGACCGCTGTGTCCCTTTCGGGGTCGCGGGGCGCCGGAGCCTATCCCGGCTACTGAAGGGCGAAGGCGGGGTACACCCTGGACAGGTCGCCAGTCTGTCGCAGGGCCTCAATCACACACACATCCACTCTCACATTCACACCTAGGGGCAATTTAGAGTCACCAATGAACCTATGAACCTATGAAGCATGTTTTTAGACGGTGGGAGGAAGCCGGAGTCCCCGGTGAAAACCCACGCATGCACGGGGAGAACATGCAAACTCCACACAGAAAGGTCCCAGCCGGGATTCGAACCGGGGCCTTCTTGCTGTGAGGCAAGAGCGCTAACCACTTGCGCCACCGTGCAGCCCAGTTTTGTGAAATGTATTTTTATTTTAAGTAAATGCAGCACTTTGAAATCAGCTAATGCTAGCGGCAGTGCTCGCGCTAACATGCGTGGTCTCACGTGCCCGTCGTGATATTTCTCTGCCTCCTTTTAGGTTGTGCAGACAAAATGAGACCAGAAGGGATTTTTTTTGTGTGCTGTATGTTTTCACAGGTATTTGGGCATTTATTTTTATTAGAAATATTTCATTATCCTTTGCTTTTTCTTATTTTATTTGTATTTACTTTCAGTATATTGTAATGTACAGTTTTGTTGATTATTTCGATGTTTTGTGATTTAAAAAAATTTAAAAATGCCATTTGCTGAGGGAAAAAAATGTTAAAGACTGTAAACTACTATATGATCACGCTGTAAATTTTATTTAATGTAATTTTGAAGTATGCACAATTGAGTCTCTGGGGGAAAAGGCTGAGAGGAGGTTGTGCAGACAAAGTGAGGCCAGAAGAGATTTTTTTTGTGTGTGTGCTGTATGTGTTTTTACAGTAAACCCTCAGTTTTTGTGGCGATCGCTGTATAAGACTTAGTTCTTAAAAACACAATGCAGACGAATCTGGCTGGCGCTGTCCCGCAGCAAGAGAGCAACCGGCTACACCACCTAGCCAAAAAAAAGCTTACATGTTACTAAAATCCTAGCCTAACTCAGAACTAGCCAAAAAAACCTTGGTAGATGTCAAATTAGCATTAAAGCTAACATGTTGCTAAAATACTAGCTTAACTCCATCGTTGCCCAAAAAACCTCATTAGATGCCAAATTAGGCAAAAACGTTAAAAGGTTGCTAAAATATTAGCTAAACTCAAGAATAGCCCAGAAAACCTTGGTAGATGTCAAATTGGCAAAAACATTAGAGTGCACCAAAATATTAGCTACATTCAGAATTAGCATGAAAACCTCAGTAGCAGTAATGTCCTTAACATGTTGAATGTTTTGATACCAAACTTGCATCATTTTCAGAAAATGCACAAATATTTGAAGAAATATGTGAAAAAAATCACAAAATTTGTGTAAAATTTCAATTATTACGTAAGTAAAAGCATGAATGTCCTGAAAATGCTAAACGTTTAAATTACATACATTTGAAAAATGTCCTATTCATTTTCAATGGGGCTGAAAAGTTGCATAAATTGCTTAAATCGCAAAAGAGGATCTTATTGAATATCAAATGCTTACAAAGCATTCACACAAATTAACAAAAAAACACAAAGTTTTAATAATTAATAGATGTCCTCACCACTTGGCAGCTCATGCAGTGATTGGCGAAGTAGCAACCCCGCCCCCCTTCCCCTCCCTGTTGCTCGGAGCAGGAAGCTTTTGCATGTTCTACGTCACAAATACAATCTTCTTCCAGCTTCACTTTTTGGCTGTTCCTGATTTTTAATAAAGAAATACTCAGAAATGCAATTTTAATTTACATATATATCCTAGAACAAGAACCACAACAAAACATGACATGGAAACTCTTCAATTTCACACTTGAGCTGGAGATTGCAATCCATCTTTTACAAATGCACAGCAAGTGTGCGTGAACAAAGCAGACAAGCCCGACTGCTCACACCAGCCAGGTGGAAACAACACCCAGTGGTGCAGCCAAACCTCCTCACATCATCCTCGGTAACAGTCATTACAAGTGAGATTCACTCAGAAATAATGCAGCTACATTTAAGCAATCATAGGCCACACCCTTTTTTTTCTGTGACTTTATTTTTTTAACTTTCAGCCCAAGAACACATGGACACCTGGAGCTCCGTTTAGCTCTGACTGATAGTTATCTTGAATCATTTTTCTCAGTTTTGTTTCTCTTCTGCAATCAGAGAAATCTGATCATTCTTTGTGACTCTTCTTAGCAATTTCTTGAACATGTTCATAAAAGTCGCCACTTTGGAAAAATAAAACTAATTCCCTGTCAGAGATAAGAACATTATGTTCCTGTGTACCACAGAACAATTCCAGACTGGGCTGGTCTGAGCCTCTCGTCTCTTCACATGATGACACATGATTTGACGACAGCAGAAAGCTGGAAGAGGCTCACCATGAGTCACTTTCTAATTGTGTTTGACACTCCTGCTCAGATATTTTTTTAAAACAAAGATGCATTTACAACAGATCAAACCAAGACATGGAAGCATGTCTGATGCTGTCTGACAAACATGAATCTGAGCTCCTGACTCATGAAGATCTATCTAGTGATTTTAATGATAATGTCACACTAACTTTTAGACGTCATTTTTAAAATTGTAGTTAACTCCAGAAATGTGATACATTTTCAGTATTTTCATTTGTTTTAAATCCAATATTACAGTGTTTTCTGGAGTATAAGTCAGTTTTTTGTCATAGCTTAGCCAGGGGTGCCACTTATACTCAGGAGTGACCTGTTTTTGTTTAGCTATAAATATAAATATATATATATATATATATGTGTGTTATTTTCCCAGGAAACACCGGTTGTCTTTTAGCAGAGTATAAAACCTGAGTATAAGTATTTGCTACTGAGAGCAGCAGAAGTAGTGTCGGTAAAAGGGGTCCTACCATGAAAATTCTACTTTTTGAGGTTTTAAATGCATTATACTGATCATTCCTCACTATAAAGAACCTCAAAACAGTATTTTGATTCGTTCATGCATTTAAGAGACTACAACGAAAACACACCCACCTTCTACGCGGAGCTGTGCTGCTGAGGTAGTTATCCCTGTTAAATACCTTCCTATACTAGAAACCGCTCTAATCGGCTGGGTGGCTCAGTGGGCTCGGTGAAGGGCTGACACGCAGAAGCCCTGGGTTCAATTCCAGGGTTGTCCACTGATCCCCACCCAGATTGGGTCCTTCGGCAAGACCCTTGATGCTGCTGCTTAACTGTGGGTGCTGTTATGCTGTGGCGACCCCGAAAGGGATAAGCTGAAAGTGAACTCCTACTAGTAACTGCTCTCTGACCCAGTGTTAAATGTAGTCTCGGTTCGTTTTCAATCGGACTGAACTTCTGTTCACTCTGAGATTCCTCAGTCTGAATATGAAACGAACCGGAACAACTGAACCAATCAGTAAAAAGCATTATCGCAGGTAATGCAACTTTTCTAGTACAATGTTCTCAACATTTCAATAAATCCTAAGATGTTCATCTGGTGCTGTCTGCATTTTTTTTTTTTTTTTTTGCTGAATTTCACCACCAAATTTGGGGATAAACACCTGGAGCATTAAAA
This sequence comes from Oryzias melastigma, assembly GCF_002922805.2. Classification (NCBI taxonomy): domain Eukaryota; kingdom Metazoa; phylum Chordata; class Actinopteri; order Beloniformes; family Adrianichthyidae; genus Oryzias; species Oryzias melastigma. The sequence continues at coordinate 3,404,465 of NC_050517.1, forward strand.
CAACTGCAGGTTCTTTATTTTGGACTTATGATGCAGCAGAATCAACATGAATCAAGTTTAAAAGAAATTCTACTAATTTAAACACAGATCCAACGACTTTCATCCCCAGAATGCTGAAATTGTTATTTAATGTCAATTATCACACTGTTGATGTGATGATTTTGTGGTTTGGGTTGATGTTTCTGTAGAGTTTTAGCCATGTTCTGTCTCCTGTCAGTCCCTTCAGGTTCATGTTGATCATGTTGTTATGCTCCATTTTGTCTAGGGAGATCTGAGGCACAACACAAAGGTAAATTAAGAAAAAAATGTGTAACAAAAACACACAAAAAACCCATCTCCATTAAAAGATTCACATTTATTTACAAGCAATGCAATAACCAATAATGAAAATGTGAAAAGGCTTCAGGGGGAACCGATGCCAAAATAACAAACTCAGCCCAGAAAGCTTACCTGCAAAAGAAAAAGTAAACACCAACCTCCCTGGACTAACATAAACAGGAGAAAAGTTATACTAAAGAAAATGGCAGTTCACCCCTACAGCTTCACTTAGCCAATACACAACACTAGCACAGTGGGACCTAAACACAAGATTCTACAAAAACACCAAACCAAGCCAAACCAAACCTCAAGCAGCAGTGGAGACTTGCTGCAGCACGGCTCCCGTCTCATGAGCTGGAGCTACTTGCGGTGCTTTTAAAGACTCCCTCCATCAGGTTTGGTCCAACGGGGAGCCACACCCTCCAGCCCCACTCCTGAAAAAAAACTGACACAGAAAGACAAAGATCCACAAAACACACAGAAGTCTAACTCTGACAGAAATACACAGAACAAAAAGAAAATACAAAACCAAAAACTGCCACAGCCGTAACAACTTACAGCTCATTTCTGTTAATTGTCCTTAGTGTATGAAAGTCTAGTTTTCAGTTCTAAATTGTCATACCCTCATCTGCTTTTCTGTTTGTATTTCTCCATGAGTCTTTGTGCTCTTTTAGTTTATTCATTCATTTTTTAAGTTTCTGCCATCAAGCCCACTTTCCTGCATTTTGGGTTTAAACACAGTTTCCTGGTTTTGACAGTTGAACCCAAAGTGACAATTGATCTGGGATTTATTACATATATTATAACATTTGAACTGGCCATAAAACTGTTCTTTTATTTTGTAAGTTTCCCCAGTGTTTTATTTTGTACTTACTACCTTACTTCCTGTCCACATTTGATCTGTGTGCTGTCTTGATGCGCTGCACTAAGTCTGGCTAAAGTAGAAACGGACTCCTTGACTAATAAAGAGCCCTTTTCTGAATATAGCCACATTTTAGCTCATTGAATTATTGTAGTTTGTTTTTTTTTATTATACCACTAACAAGAGTTAACTATGAATTAGGGCTGTCAGATTTGTCGCGTTAATTACTCGTTAATTTGACATGTGCATGACGCCGACAATTTTTTTGACGCATTAATCGCGGATTTTCTCATACGTACCTTTCCACACCACGCGCTGGCGTCCCTCATCGCCCTCTAACTCACCGGCTGCTCTCACTAGATCACGGGCGGGTCTCCAACCACCGAGCTGCGACCTAGAACCGGCCCGGCGCTAGGACCTGGAGAGCTCCTGCACCCTAACCCGGCTCCGGCTAGCGTCCAGTACCACGTCTGGTGGTACCGGCTCGCGTCCGGCGCCGCGTCCCGAGAGCAGCGGACCCCCAACGTTCCGAACAGCAAGCGCACCGGGGGACGTTGTAAATGTAGTTTAAACAACGCCAGTTATTTGTAGATGAAAAGATAAATCTCAGCTTTGAGTGTGTGGCCCGTCCCTCTTTCGCCGCGCGAAAATATGCAAAATATCCCAAAGTTCTGGAGGTTTAAGCGTGATCCAACCCCAGCATAGCGGTCTGTCTGCCGGCATATTCATGGCGTGAGCTCCGCTGGACACGTCGGTGCATCGAGCTGCAGCCAGAGAACGCGGCGGCAGTAACAGACTGTCAAACTATCCACAGTGTATCCCGCTTTTCTCAGTCTTTAAGGTTTTAAAAAACAAAAGATAATTGGAAATGATAAATCTCTATTTCATTTATTACTGCAGATCAGCAGAGGAGGAAAAGATTTGGTCCTGACAAAAAATGAACATGAAAGTGTTATGGAAATGTTATTTTTGATGTTTTTTATTTTATTTTACTGAACGTTGATTGAAGTCTTGAATTTAAAATGCCCTTCACTTGCACTTGGGCTTTTGTTAGGCATTTTATGTTACAGCCTTTTATTGTTAAGAAAGTTTATCTCAATACAATGTTACAAAATAAAGTATTTCTGATGAAAACTATTCATTTTGCTATTCTTGTTTTCATAATTAATGTAGAACTGCTAAATTCCACGAAGCACACATTTTTTTCCTTAAAAAAAGGCCACATATCAATTTGCGATTAACCATAATCGCGATTAAAAATTTTAATCGCCTGACAGCTCTACTATAAATACAAATAAAAAAGCACCTTTATAAGGAGCAAACACTCCTACAGGGCACATGCCTGATCCTCTCGTCAACAACAAGTGGCTGGGTTAGGCTCCGGCAGCCCCGTGATCTTGTAAGGGATAAAGTGGATTTTGAAAATGGATGGCATGGTACCACATGACCCACTGACCGGTACCGGCCTCAGGACTAGAGGACTGCCCTATATGTTCTTAGACGGCAAATCAAAAATATTTGTTTTTATAATTGACACAAAATTAAAAAAAACAAAAAACACAGGTTGTATTTTTTCCTTAAAAAAAGAGTTCACTGATTTATAAATTTGACTGATTGATTTATAAATTAGACTTGACTCATTGCAGCACCAGAAATTCTGATAAATGAGCTTAAATATTAAAAATCTAAAATATCAGACACTCCTAAAGGAAAAATAAACTAAAGCTAGTTGTCATCAAACAATCCCTGACCATATTTTCTATGTACAGGAACTTTAAACCATCAGATTGCAGAGGCTAAGTTACAGAACGGCTCCCACCAAACCAAGATGACCTGCATGGCACAGCCCACCCCTGGGAACATCCCAGTCAGCTCAGGCCAGAGCCATCCAGACAAATCACTTCCTGAGGAGAAAGTAAGACAAAACAGCACTTAAGTCATTATCCAACTGCAGCTTCCTATAATGGCTCTCAATCTCCAAATCTAATCAGTGGCTTGCCACCACAAAGAAGCTCATGACATGATTAAATGTAAGCAGTGGAACTGATGCTGCTTTGTGGTTCAACTTCAGAGGAGTGTTTAAACACCTGGAGAGATTTCATCCGGGTCATGAGCCAAGGTGACGTGCAGGTGCTAGCGCTCTTTAGCATCTGGAAGACATGCTAATATTTGGAGTTCTCATTTGATGAAAGATGTGAGTCTGCGCTTCCAGGCGTTTGTTCTTTCCCAGACTGAGAGCAGATTACATTAAATAGTGGAAAGTTTAAAGCCTCATTGAGAAGCCTTCAGCACCACAGCACGAGAGGGATGACGCCCCCCCGGCTGCGACTGAATCATCGTCTGAACTCTTGTTTGAACTCAAGACAAAGGAGCAAACGAGGAAAAACAGACCTTTCAGCAATCAATAGCCAGACACTTACAAATGCTCTGGAGGTACAGAGCAACATTAGCCAGTGTCTGCTTGGGAAAAGTGCCTGTTGCAGCACTTTGTTATGATTACACAGGAATGAATGAAGAGACCTGACTGGCATTAATGTGGGGGGGTTGGCTTTGAATTGTGCTGCTTTGATCAGGGAGTTTGAATACGGAAAACATGGTGGCAGTCATTTATTAAACCATTTATTTTGTTGTTTATTTTCACTTTATAGCGACTGAAGTTCTGATGAAAAACAAATTAAAAGGGGTTGCCAATCAACAATGGTGTTGAGACAGTGAAAGCAAAGATGGAGGAGAGCAATGTTCTAAGTGAATACTTCACTGATTAACTGTCTATTCTTTATGTTTCTCCCACACAGTGATGCTCCAATCACAGCCTGGAAACTTTCTCAGCTCTTTTTGTACCTCAGACTGACCCCCGCTTGAGCGATGGGGGCTGCTTTCTCTGCAATACTATGAAACCAAAAAGCCTTTTGTTATGTCAGGAGAACTGACACGGATCCTAGTGCGAACTAACAGCCAGGAAGTCCTTAACTCCCATTGAAAAAAATGAAGTGAAACTACAGCCTTTGTCACAACTGTCCTCAAGGGTGGAAACGGCCTGTCTGCGGGGGAAATGTACCCACGTGTACAGGACACGCACGTGGTTAGAACATACATTTGACATCGTAGACTACACAGGGAACCCGAAATGCTACGTTTGAGTGACTGCGTGTAATGGAAATTCTATGTACTGTAAATGAGCACATAGCTTCTGTGTTCAAAGCTCTCATGTTCACATGTGGCTACACAAGTTCTAAAATCCAATCAGAGACTTGGATTTTATAGCAACATATTAGTGGTGTAAAACAGAAGTGTCAACTGTTTGAAAAGTGATCAGAACAGACAGAGAATAATTAATTAAAGCCGCAAGCGGCGTTGGATGGCCCGCAGTCGCTACCCGCCCTCACCCTCGCCGCTGCCCGCCCTCGCCGC
>NC_050517.1:3409075-3447208 GCF_002922805.2 Oryzias melastigma
TTTTTTCATTTTTCGACTTTTTTGCAAAAATAATATGGTCCTTGCCATCAGTACCTGATGCTGCGGGCCATAATAATTGTGGTTTTGTCTGGATGAAATTCTATGACACCAAGTGTTTCATATATCAGAATAGAGCAGTGAAAGAAAAGTCTGGTGCAAGATTCGGGAAATTGGCCCCTGTAACACATGCCAGCATTTTTCCCATTTGATCTTTTTGGTCACATAGACCAATCACACGGTCCACCGGAACGAGGAACCCTCTGTAAATGAGCTGGCCTGGCTTCAACCGGAAATATGTACATGGATGGACGCCAGAGCGCCGGACAGCGCCGGCCCTGGGCAGCATGGTGCCAAAGGCTAAACATCAATTCAGCTTTAGTTTTAATTTTTGGTTGCTTTTAATTATTACATTTTTTAACATTTTTAAACGACATGAGTGGTGTGTTAAACTGTAAAAAAAAAAAAAAAAATGCTATTTGGCACCCCTCCAGCAGATAGCGCCCTAGGCAGCCACCTACCTCGCCTATCCCAGGGCCGGGACTGCCGGAGCCCTCAGCCAGGTAGAATGCACATAATTAAAATGTACTTTTGTTTTTCTGTCTTTGTTGGTGATGCATCAAATGTTTTTGTTGAATCTGTTGTCACTTGTGGATAGTCTGTTCTTATCAGAAACTGGTGAGTTCCCAGGCGATGCTAATGCTAGCGGGCAAAATGCTAGCAGTTTGACTTGCTCTGTCTGAGATTGTTCTTGTTCTTGCTTTAATTTCCACTGTTCCTTTTGACTGACATTACTTAATTACATGCTGAACAGAGGATATTGACCTCTGAATACGCTTTGCTATCTTCATATTAATGGTGAATACCGTATATTTATATAGCACTTTTCTACCTTCCTTGAAGGCCCAAAGCTCTTCACAGTCACAGACCCATAATGGACAGTTCCACCCCAGTGTCCTCAGCCTCTGCGTCCTCAATGGAAGGCGTGTCTGCAGGGTTGAGGAGATCCTCAAAGTATTCTTTCCAGCGCCCTACAATGTCCCCAGTTGAGGTCAGCAGATCCCCACGGGCACTGAAAATGGTGCCTGCAGAAAACTGCTTTCCCTTCCGGAGGTCACCCTGAGATTACCCTCTATGCCAGGGTACTGGAGAGAAGAGTCCGTCCGATAGTAGAACCTCAGATCCAAGAACAACGGTGCGGTTTCCGTCCTGGTCGTGAAACAGTGGACCAGCTCTACACCCTCTTCAGGGTGCTGGAAGGTTCATGGGAGTTCGCTCGTCCAGTCCACATGTGTTTTCTGGATTTGGAGAAGGCGTTTAACTGCGTTACCCGTGGTGTCCTGCGGAGGGTGCTCTGGGAGTACGGGGAGCCTTACTGGCTGGTGTCTGGTCTCTTAATGACCAGAGCAGGAGTTTGGTTCCCATAGCCGGCAGTAAGTCAGACCAGTTTCCGGTGCATGTTGAACTCCGGCAGGGCTGCCCTTTATCACCGGTTCTGTTCATAGTCTTTATGGACAGAATTTCTAGGTCCAGCCAGGGGCCGGAGGGGATCTGGTTTGGGGACCACAGGATTTCCTCTCTGCTCTTTGCAGATGATGTTGTTCTGTTGGCTCCATCGAACCGGGACCTCCAGCATGTATTGGAGTGGTTTGCAGCCGAGTGTGAAGCGGCTGGGATGAGCGTCAGCACCGCTAAATCTGAGGCCATGGTTCTGGACCAGAGAAAGTTAGTTTGTCCTCTCTGGGTGGGTGGAGTGCTCCTGCCTCAGAGGGAGGAGTTTAAATATCTTGGGGTCTTGTTCACGAGTGAGGGAAGATCGGAGCGTGAGATCGACAGGCGGATTGGAGCTGCGTCCGCCATTATGCGGTCGCTGTCGTTGTGGTGAAAAGAGAGCTGAGCCAGAAAGTAAAGCTCTCGATTTACTGGTCGATCTTTGTCCCAGTACTCACCTATGGTCATGAGCTCTGGGTCATGACCAAAAGAACAAGATCCCGACTACAAGCGGCTGAGATTAGTTTTCTCCGGAGGGTGGTTGGGCGCTCCCTGAGAGATAGGATGAGAAGCTCAGTAACCTTGAGAGAGCTTGGAGTAGAGCCGCTTCTCCTCCGCATCGAGAGGAGCCAGTTGAGGTGGCTCGGGCATCTGATCCAGATGCCTCCTGGACGCCTCCCTGGAGAGGTGTTCCGGGCATGTCCCATTGGGAGGAGGCCCCGGGGAAGACCCAGGACACTCTGGAGAGACTATGTCTCTCGGCTGGCCTGGGAACACCTCGGGGTCCCCCCAGAGGAGCTGGAGGAAGTGCCCGGGGAAAGGGAAGTCTGGGTATCTTTGCTTAGACTGCTGCCCCGCGACCCGGTCCGGATGAGCGGAAGAAGATGGATGGATGGAAAAATCCTGGCTAGGTTTTTTCAGACCACAGTGAATCCATCTTTCTCTTTCTCTTCCGCCCCTAAAGCTGCTGGCCAATGACTAAAGAGATCTTTGGTCACATGGTTTTGTTTACAAAGTTTGGTTATGCTGAGGAGGCTCAGGGATGATGTCGTAAAATGGGCCGGACCGTCAAGGAGCGAAAGGCGGAGCCTCAGAGGTTGAGTCGTTTTACTTCCGAGTATTAATAGAGTCCACAAAAATGACCCAAATTTCATGAATAATTTGATTTTTAGTGTTCAAAGGTAATATATGATCAAATATATGGATATAGTTTACTCTGAAAGGCTGAAAAAAATCATGGTATGATCCCTTTAAAACCTTTGAGATTGGAATCACCTGTTTTTGCAAACAATGATTGACAACGGTCCATGACACTGTCAGGTCTCAGCTTTTCCAAAGGGGGCGGGGCAAATTATCAGTTCTGCAGGAAGAATGTCACATATATAATCTGATACCTTTAAAATATTTTTTAATCTTTCCTTGGCTTCTTTATGCACAACATTTTACCTGGGCTGGCCAAACTTTTGATCCCTGCTGTATGTATCACCTGCACAACCCTGCTTGCAGCATTTGTGTGAGGTTGAAAGGAAGTCAATACTCGCACCTCACCAATGAGGTTGTAAGGGCACCATACGCACTTTAACTCATGCCGCCCTACTGCAACACGGGCGGAAGATACTTGATTTTTGACATCTTTCCTGTACCCTCATGTGTCTTTTCTGGGCGATAGAGCGCCGTCCAGCGGCTGCTGCCCACCACTGAGAGAATTTCCCCCTTGTGGGAGTAATAAAGGATTTTGATTGATTGATTGATTGATTGAAAAGCCTCACCTGTATGTTGTAAGTGCTTAATACTTATAGTACGTTCCATTATCATGACGTCCCGTAAGGTGGTCGTATGACCCTTAAAGAAAATGCAAACACAGGCTCCTTTTAAGATGTACGGCCTCCAGAGGCTCTGACCCAAAAATCCACAGCACCTGTAATAGTCAACCCCCACACAGGTGCAAGTTTCTAAGGCATTGTGGACAAGACAAAATTCTATCTCAGACCAGATCAATCTGAAGACTCCTACACTTCACTAAAGCTCATGCCAAGATGACCCTTTTAATGCTCCAGTACTGTTTGGAATTTTGTGTAATGGAGCCATTATTTTTGCATGAATACTCGGATGCGTTCTATGCAGAGTGACTCAGGCTGGTGCCCCGTCAAAAGCTGGGCACAGGCAAGCAGTTCCTCCAAAGTATCTTAAGGAAACTTGGCTCTCGCCGCTGGAGTCATTTCAGATTCAATCACACTTGATCAACTTGGACTGCATCCGGTGATATTTATAGAAAGTTAAACGTTATGCGGTTATAAAGGCTGGATGAGACCCAAGAGGCAGACATTATTTCTGCCTCTGCAGCAAAGATGAGGGTTGAAAATTCCTGGCTCTTAGGGTGACTCAAAATCACTACAGTTTTTGTCTTCAGATAAAACCAAAAATTGACTGAGACTTTTTGCTGCACATTTCAAGCTTCTCTTTCTCATTGTTCAGGAATTTAACAATGAAAATGTGGAAAAAATGCATATGACAGATAAAACTAGAAAAGTTGCATTACCTGCGATGATGCTAGTGTGAATGCTTTTTGCTGAAAGCAGTCGCTGAAGATGCTGAAGGTATATGCTGAAAATGGTGACGCAATTTACTTTAATTGCTGAAGGGATTTGCTGAAAATCCAAACTCTATTTGCAAAAAGTTAAATTTGCTAAAAGACTTGAAATTTTGTTAAAGAACTATGAAAGAATGCTGAAGTTGACCTAAATTTATGAAAAATTCCAGTAAAATTGCTTAAAAATCTCCAATGCATGCCAATTTTGCAAAAAATATTTAGGTTGTTGCTTAAATAGAAGCTGAGCTGCAAATAAGCCCACCTCCCCTAGGAAACTAAATAAGTCAAAAATCTTAGCTTGTTCCTAAAATATAAGCTAAACTCTAAATTAGTATAAAAAAACCCCAGTAGATAACTAATTAGCCAAAAAAACAAACAAACAAAAAAAACGTTAGCATGTTGCTAAAATATTACCTAAACTCCACTTAAAAAAATACTCTAAAATATGAAAACATAGTTCATGAATATATTTAAAGTCTTGTTGCTAATCTACTTAAAATTGTGAAATTGGAAGACTTTCTCATTCGTTTATGCATATGTTTCTCAATAATTCAAAAACTCTAAAGTTCATTATTACCAAAAATACATGCAGTAATGTCCTGAACATGCTGAATACCAAGATTGCTGAAATCACTGAAAGTGTGGTTGAGTTTTTACGTGCCGAAAGGAGAAGAAGAATCACTATAGTGTGAATGTTTACGAAGCACTCACACTATAGTGAATCAAATCACTGTAAGGCGTCTTTACAACAACAAGAACTCAGAAATACTAAAATTATTACTACATGTCTGAAGATTGTGCTGGCCACTTCATGTTTCCAAGGTAACGTTTTATTCTTTTGCCCTCAGGTAGTTCTGGCATAGCTTGGAGAAATATTGTTACACCGTACTAAATCCACCTAAACGGCTTCATACCATCACACTCCCTCCTCCATGTTTCCCACTAAATGGAGGAATCCTTTCACCCTTTTGACAATCCTCATAAATGTTGATTTGGATCATTCTGAATCAAAGAGATATTTCAAACTTTGATTCAATGCTCCATGATATATTCTTCCAGTGTTCAGTAGTATAGTACTGATCTTTCATGGCCCAAACAAGCCATCTCAGTGGGTGTGATGTCTCTCACACACACGGAGAAACTTCTAGCAGTTCTCTGCTCACGTTTGAACAAATTTAAAGTCCCACTCTGATCATCTCTTGATCTATTTTCAAAGTGTTCCAAGTGAACTTCTAATTACCATTATGCCATTTTTAGACAGTATTAACCCTTCTGCTCTCCTTGGCTTATTTACATTAAAAGTGGGGTCATCTGGACCCCACAAGACTGCGCTGAACTTTTTTTATCATTGATTTTTGAGTTTCACTAATGTCCATGGCAGACATAAAATCCTGTCCACCTTTGTCCACATTTGTCATGGAAGGAATCACACATCCATATGTGGGTGGAGTCATCTGGACCCCAAAGAGAGCGGAAGGGTTAAAATCTGTGTTGTCTTCTAGGACATAGTGTCTGCAGATCAGCAGGGGCTCATATAGAATTCACCTCTGTGTTGTAGGTGGAACTGTTGGCAAGGACTGAGCCTGCCCTGACCTCCCATCATCCTTTTGTTTACACCTTCTCCTGCTAGCTTACAGCCTCTCTCATCCCCAGGCTAACATTACAAGTTCAACGAAAATGGTGGTTATTAGGGCTGTGGATCATTGCTTAGGTGGCGATCCGATTCAAAGGATTCAAAGGATTCAAAGGATTTATAATGTCAGACCAGTGGACAAATTAATGTCACTGGCAGAGATTGGAACTCAGGTCCCGGGGAAAAATATAAACAAACAAATAAATAAAGTAAACATATAGAACACAACAGTCACACAGAGTTCAGCAGCCTGACAGCTTCAGGGAAGAAGCTGTTTTGGAGCCTGGTGGTTCTGGATCTACTGCTCCTCCGCCTCCTGCCTGATGGGAGTGGTTGGAACAGACCATGTGCCGGGTGGGTGGGGTCTTTGATTATGTTCAGACCCCTCCTCCTGCATCCTATGATGTAGAGGTCTGTGATGGTTGGCAGCTCTCCCCCCACAGTTCTCTGGGCGGCTTTTATCACACGCTGCAGAGCTTTCCTCTCAGCGATGGTGCAGCTGCCGTGCCACACGGTGATGCAGGTGCAGAGGACGCTCTCCACAGCAGCATGGTAGAAGCTCATCAGGGCTGAGCCTCCGAGTCCAGCCCGCCGCAGCTTCCAGAGGAAGTACAGGCGCTGGTGGACTTTCTTGACCAGCTGGGAAGTGTTGGTGCTCCAGGAGAGGTCCTCACTGATGTGCACACCCAGATACTTATAGCTGGAGACAAGCTCCACTGGGGCTCCATCGATGTGAAGGGGTGGGGAGGGGCGTCTGCTTTTCCTGAAATCCACCACCATCTCCTTGGTCTTCTTCACGTTGATGCAGAGGTTGTTCTCTCTGCACCATTGCACCAACATCTCCACCTCCTCTCGGTAGTCAGACTCATCATTGTTGCTGATGAGTCTGACTACCGCTGTGTCGTCTGCAAACTTGACTATATGGCAACTGGGGTGTCTCACCGAGCAGTCATATGTCAGCAGAGTGAACAGGAGGGGGCTCAGCACACAGCCCTGGGGTGTGCCAGTGCTCAGGGTGAGGTTATGGGAGATTCAGATAAAATAAATTTGGTCATTTTAACCTTTTTTTTTTTTGGTCAATCTTCTGGTTCAGCAGTAAAACAACATAAACAGGATAAAAATCACTGCTGTTTTGGATCATTTAACAAAAAAATCTCCACAGTTTTCTATCCTCAAAGTTCTTCAATATTTTATGTTCTAAGCATTACATATTGGTGCAGAGCTCCTATGGAAAGTATTTTTTTTCACTGCAGATTCAGCTGATTCACGTCGATCACATCCACCTTTCAGCAGCGCGAGGCTGTTTCTTCAGAATAAGATGGAGTTTCGTTAATAACGTCAAATGTTGAAGAGTTATTATAACCAAAATAATGTAAACACTGGAGCTAAAGCTCCGATGTTAAAGCTAATTTATTTTTTCAGAAGTTATGTCTGTGAGCGGAACTTCAGTCTAAGTTTTTTAACGGAAAAAATCTCTCGCTAGTTTACTTTGAAAACCGGAAGCTTCACCGTCACGAAGATGTGTTTACTTCTGGTGGCAGTACGGCGGCTCTTTCGGCTTTATTTTAGTTCGTCAACTTAAAATCCTACTTTAATCTGCATTCAGAGCAAAAATACATCGTCCCCAGATGATATTTTGATCATCTTTTAATAGAATTTACTACATTTATAAAGATCGCAAATCAGTGATCTTTACGTCGCGAATATCCGTACTCGAATTTTTGGGAGCAAATTGCGAATACCCGAGCACCCGGATACTCGTTACAGCCCTAGTGGCTATCCAGTCGTACAGTTCTGATCCTGATTCCAGCTCAGACCAGGAAAACGAAGACGCTCATGGATCTAATTGTCTGGAGGTTGATCTGTCAGAGTGGGCCAGAGTACGGAGCTTGAGGCTCACGAAAGTAGCAGCTACATCATTCCAAGAAGCTTTTCAGTAGCTCAGTGGCCTTGTGGTAGAGTGTCTGCCCTGAGACTGGAAAGTCGTGAGTTCCCTCTTATCAAGGACTCCGCATTAAGGGGTTGGGGGGGTAAACGGAATAGTTCCTGAGCGTGACTGTGTCTGCAGCTCACCACTCCCCCAGGGGATGGGGCAAATGCAGAGAACAAATTTCACACATCAAGGTGTGTGACAACAAATGGGACTTCCAAATGTTACATTTTTGTCTGCTTCTGATTCACGAGACTCCAGCTTTCTCCCGCCGTCCAAAAACGTGCCTCATAGGTTAATTGGTGACTCTAAATTGCCCCTAGGTGTGAATGTGAGAGTGAATGTGTGTGTGATTGAGGTCCTGAGACAGACTGGCGACCTGTCCAGGGTGAACCCCGCCTTCGCCCATCAGTAGCCGGGTTAGGCTCCGGCACCCCCGCAACCCCGAAAGGGAAAAAGCGGCCAAGGAGATGAATGAATGAATGATTCACGATTTGAATAAAGAAATATTCAGAAATGCAATCTTAATCCTAATTTTCTGTATGTATGTCCTCTATTATAAGAAAAATTCTATGAGAAAAAGGTTAAAACACCAAGAACGCAGTTTGCCCATTATTGGATTTAACACCATAAACTGGAAACAAGATTGTTGACTTTTGGAGAAAATAATTCAAGTGTGTTTACAGACGTTTCAGTTTACAGCTTCATCTTTTTGTCTCATTTCTCAGTTTGTTTTTCTTTGTTGTTGCTCCTCGCTATCAGCCGATAATCCCTTTTCCAACATGACACTTTCCTTTAAATCTGATAAAAAGCTTAACGGGATCATTTTAAAAGTTTGTTTTTCTTCATCTACAAGAAATACGTCTCATGGTAAACTGCCTCTGAAAGCAATAAGATTGATGGAATTCCACTTTTCCGTGCCATGTTGCTCATGTTTAGGTAATTAAGTCTGCCACCAGTAAATGATGCGACCAGCATGAGGTGTACTCAGCCTCTGCAGTCTGTTCTTCACCACCCAACAAGGGATGGTTTTCCAATCAGTCAAGTGCATTTAAAAGCAACAGTCACTCGTAAAGGCCATTACTGTGACATGATGGATCCTGAAGCACAAGAAGCCATTAAGGGACTTTAATGAAAAGATTAGCCTGAGCAGCCAGGTGGCTCCAGAGCAACACTTGGTCACCCGCCCACAAAAGATCCAATTCACCCCGAAGCTTTGTTTCAGCAGCTAATGTGATGGAGGGAGAAAAGATGACTTCTGTTTGATTTTATTTCTAAAGTCTATAAAACAATACAAACAAATATCTACTGATGAATCTACACTCGGGAGCTTTTTAAGTGGATTTCCTGAACAAGTGAAAAAGTCAAAGAGAATAAATGTCAAACTGAGCTAACCTTTCCCTGTTACCCAGAATCCGTTCACGTCGAGGCTGCTGCCTGCGTTTCTTATCTGAACGTATTGATTGGAAAGCCTCTGTGCCTTAAAGTGCACTCATGCTTGCACTGCTGCATCAAATATGCAAAATTACATAATGTCAGGATACATGTCTTCATCCTAGCTGATGACATGATCACATCCTGCAGCTCCGGCTGTTTACAGCAGCTCCACTCACCCAAGCCAGTCGTGCATATCTGAGCTGAGCCACAAACTTATACTTTGTTTTTTTCAAGCAGCGCACAAACAAAAAAATAACTGTAACGATCAAACCTTCAAAAAGTAAATCTCTTATTACTAAAGTTGCTTTGTTCATGAGACAAATTTGTGCCTTGGTGACATGAACCTGCATGTCTATACTGATCTCTTTAAACTCTTGGAGGATGAGGAGGGTCATTGAAAAAAGAAATACATTTATTTTTTTATATTCAGTAATGAAAGAAATGAAACAAATATGTAGTAACGCCTGGTTCACACTGGACGCGGAAGTGCCGTAAAGCAGCGTGGAACAGAGGCCGCTTCAATCTGGTGCTCTTGTTAACCTATGGTGTGGTTCACATCAGGCACAAGTCCTCCGCGGGAGGCTAATGCTGTGCAGCGGATCGTTTCGGTGTCTGTATGAGCCGTGAGCGACTTTGACCCATCTGAGTGTGTCCCTCCTCGGGCTGTGCTCCATTTGTTTGAGCCGGTGACTCTGTCTTTTCTAGATGACATTGTAAACCACATGAATGCATCAGACTCTCCTCTGGATGCCGTCCCCCCTCACTTTTTTAAACGAATCAATATTATTAACACCAGGGTGTCTATGGGTGTTGTACCCACAAGTTTCAAACATGGTGTCATTGAACCTTTGACTAAAAAGCCAAACCTTGACAACTCTGACTTCACCAACTTCAGGCCCATCTCAAGGTTGTCCTTTCTTTTTAAAATTTAAATTTTAAATTTTAGAGAAAGTGGTTTACCTTCAGTTGCAGTCTTGCCTCGATCAGAACCATGTCCTGGAGAGGTTCCAGTCCGGTTTGTCTTTCTTTTGCAGCAGCATTTGACACTGGACCACAATCTCTCAGTGTCGAGGTCGAAAGGTTTGGTTGGAATTTTTGGTATTGCACTGGACTAGCTTTCATCATATCTGTCTGACAGGACTGTGTGCGTGAGCATGTCTGGATCCAACTCCTCAACTGCTCCACTGTTGTTTGGGGTTCCACAGGGCTCTATTTTAAGACCACTTTAATTCTCTTCTTGGCTCCTTCTGCTGGGTTCCATCCTGACAAAACAGTTTCCTTTCATTGTTACGCTGACGACAGTCAGAATTATTTACCAGTAAAGAAAGGAGGATCCGTTACACCATTACTGTCTTGTTTACAAGACATCAAAGTCTGGATGGGCCTAAGCTTTTTTAGTTTTTTTTCTATTCTTTATTTTCCAGGAAGAAGCAAAAGTTAGAACTTAAATTTTTAGAACAGATTACATACATGATCCACTCTCTTTCATTTTGTTTTTCCTTAACAGGTGAGGTAAACGCACAAAACATTAACAAGGGAGAGAGAGAAAAATGAAAAAAAGGAGGGGGAGAAAAGTTAACAAATGAATTAACTTATTTCAACAAAGTCTGACCTTAAAGGCTTTAAGTCCCCCTCCAGTGAAAATCGTGTTTTTTTTTTTTGTTTTTAACATGTACGCTCAACAAAAATATAAACAAAATACTTTTGTTTTTGCTCCCATTTTTCATGAGATGGACTTAAAGATCTAAAATTCATTCCAGATACACAATATAACTATTTCTCTCAAACATTGTTCACAAATCTGTCTAAATCTGTGATAGAGAGCACTTCTGCTTTGCTGAGATAATCCGTCCCACCTCACAGGTGTGCCACATCAAGATGCTGATCTGACATCATGAATAGTGCACAGGTGTGTCTTAAACTGTTCAAAAATAAGGTATCTGAAAAAATCTGAGTTCTCTAACTTAAACTCAGGCTTTAGACTTAAAATCTTGAAATTGACCCTTTTCAGTAATAGAAGAAAAAGTTGTTACTCCTTTCAAAATCCATTGTTTGAAAATGTTGTCAATTTTGTTATATCTAAAATCGGGTTCGTAGGCACACCACTGTATAATTTGTATTTCATCATCTAGTTTATATATATATATTTTGCTTTATTCCATATTTTTTGTTGAGTTTTTAAAAATTACTGTGTGCATTGAAGGGTCTTTAACCAAAAGTTCTACATTTTTCCATCTAGCTTGAAATTATGGGGGACATAAATTAATAAATGTTTTAATTTGTGCTGCGTAGAAACATTCTTTAAAAGATGGTAGGGCCATGACTCCCTCCCTTTTTGAGAGATGTAGAGTTTTAAAATGGAGTTTTGAGAAGTGAGAGGTGTTTGACACGGTACGAGACTCTACTCTGCTGGTGTGTTTTACTGTTTGATTGTTTTATTTTTTTAATCTGGTGCTTTTATGGTTTTTATGTAATTTATCTATGTTTTAATCTGGAATTTTTTTAGCCTTTTTAGCTGTTGTTTTTATTGTTCTTTAAACTTTGAATGTGTGCTGCCTTGTTTGACCGAGGTCATTTCAGTTTCAGTTTGTTTGTAAACTGGCCCTAATACTTCTGTCGTTCCATTTTCTAAACTGTGTTTTAAATGACAGAATTGCATTTATGTCATAAAAGAAGAACTTAGTCCATGTCCATTTTAACTGTTCGATTTTAACCCTTTAACACCAGAGCTGCAGTGTTTATGTTCTTTGATTTACTATAAATTTTCAACCATGAACACGATCATCGTAATTCCAGCAGAGTCTGAAGGAGAAAAGCACCTCTTGAGCCGCTTTTCTCTTCTCCTCCTTTGGTTGAAAAGTTACAGTATAATAAAAATGTTGTGTTTCAGCATCACTGGTGAAATCTCAGGTATTAAAGGGTTAAGGGGAATAATTTGTCATGCTAATGAGAAAGTAAAAGTGTGAATCAAGTTTGATATGAATGGTTATAGTCAAATGTCAAACAAAGGATCTGAACCGTACCGTATTTTCCGGAGTGTAAGTTGCACCGGAGTATAAATCGCGAGAGCAAAAAAATGTCTAATCAAGAAGAAAACCATATATAAGTCGCTCTGGAGTATAAGTCGCACTTTTTGTAGAAAAGTCTGACGTCTCAGAACAAATCCGCCAAGCCCAGCGTAGCTAAAAAAATAAAGAAAGAAATACCAGAATACATTTTACATGTATAAGAAAAATATCAAAGTTTAAGAGGAAAACAATCAGATTCTCTTCCATGTTTGTTTTAAAGGGGCCGTACCATGATTTTCTTCAGGCTTTCAGAGTAAACTATATTCATATATATGATCATATATTACCTTTGAAACACTAAAAAACACATTATTTATGAAATATGAGTCATTTTTGTGGACTGTATTATACCCGGAAGTAAAACGACTCGATCTGACTCCGCCTTTCGCACCTTGTCGGTCCCGCCCATTTCACAACATCATCCGTCACCCTGCCACCCTCGTCCGTTCCTTTAAAAGACAGAACCATCAATTTTGGAGCTACAATTTAACATAAACACCCCTTTCAAATTCTCACAGTTGGTTGAGTCCACCAGAGTGCGCTTTACCAATATGTCTGGGCCGGACCATTGACTTGAATAACGTTCAAGTCAACGTTCAAGTTTAGACGGTCTATGGGCCGGACAGAGAAGCAGCCGAGGGCCAGACGGATGATTAGCCAGTAAAAATGGGTAGGAAGCCATAGTGGTTCTGGAAACGAGCGGTATGGGCGGCTAAATGCCAAAAACCTGGTGGCGGGGGTTCAGCGCGAACACTGAATCACTTTCTCCGCTGCTTCTGCACAGTGGGGAGGGGCGGGGCTCCTCGTGCGCTCTCTCCACCTGCTCCACAGGTGATAACACACGGGAGGCAGAGCGGCCACAAAATCTTGTGAGGATTATCTCTTACAGCCCGACATACCAAAGATTTTAAGTGTTGATGTTAAAAGAGCAACACACTGAGTTCCTCCTCTTGTGCACTTGCACACTCAATTGAAGCATAATCAGACTCATTTACCACAAAGGAATTTGCTCAAGAGATAAATGCACATAACATGTTTATAGTAGGCCTATATATTCATTCATGCATCTTCTGAGACCATCAACATCACAAACCTCAGTTCAGCTGCTCAGCATAATGTCACCAACTTTCAAATCAGGAGAAGCCAAGCATAGAGTCAGCATACAGCCACTTTGTTACTGTAGACATCAATGTTTGCTTACTCTTCAAAAAAAAAACACAGTCAGTTTTTTTTCTCCATCATTGTTTTTCTTTATTAAATTCTATAAAATGGGATGAGGCACAGGCTTTTTCAAGATTTTTTTTATTTAATCCATTTCTGAACTGAAGAAATTCAATTGGAAAATTAGTTCTTTGGAGGATCTGGTGCTTTGTCAGCATCATCAAGTTTAGTTTTGGTTATAAGATGTCAATGCTATATTTTTCTGGTTAGTGCAGATAGGACAAATTTTGATATTTTTTCACAAGAAGGAGAAAAGGTTTAATTTCCATATTCCCTCAAAGCAACAGTAGCGAAAACAGGGATGATACTGGTTAAGAAGATGGATGGATGGACTGAGGAATGAATGGATGGATGTGTTGCGCTCTGGACCAATCACGCACCAGTGAATTAACAGAAAATATCCGACCCAAGATAAGTGAGTGACAGAATGATGTTCCGCCTGCAATAATTCAGGGACTTTAGAAAAAACATTAGCCTTTCACCTGATCAAAACTCAGTTAAAATGATCTAATTTGTTATTCCTAAAAAAAGGAGGAAAGAAGCACAAAAAAGATTTGTGTTCATTTAATCAGTTTAATGGCACATACAGGAAATGACTAGAGCTGTCAGGCGATTAAATTTTTAAATCGCGATTAATTGCATTGTCCAGAGTTAACTTGCGATTAATCGCAAATTAATATGTGGCCTTTTTTTAGGAAAAAAATGTGTGCTTCGTGGAATTTAGCAGTTCTACATTAATTATGAAAACAAGAATGACAAAATTTATACTTTTCATCAGAAATACTTTATTTTGTAACATTGTATTGAGATAAACTTTCTTAACAATAAAAGGCTGTAACATAAAATGCCTAACAAAAGCCCAAGTGCAAGTGAAGGGCATTTTAAATTCAAAACTTCAATCAATGTTCAGTCAAATAAAAAAAAAAAAACTTTAAAAATAAAATTTCCATAACACTTTCATGTTCATTTTTTGTCAGGACCAAATCTTTTCCTCCTGCTGAATTACAGTAATTAATAAAATAGAGATTTATCATTTCCAATTAACTTTTGTTTTTTAAAACATTAAAGATAAAGCGGGATACTCTGTGGATAGTTTGACAGTCTGTTACTGCCACCGCGTTCTCTGGCGTACTGGACGCGAACCCGAGCCGGGTTAGGGTGCAGGAGCTCTCCGCGTCCTGGCGATGGGCCGCATGCACATGTCAAATTCATGTGTAATTAACGCGACAAATCAGACAGCCCTAGAAATAACCCTAAATAAGTATTAAGCGTTTCTTACATCTTCAATTTATGTTATGTTTTCATACCGGTAAATGTGTAAAATCATGAAAACTATTCTTTAAATGAGTAAATATGACTATTTTACATTAAGGCATAAATAAAAACTAACGTCAAACGTTGTTGCTTTCAGATATATTTGCAAAATGCAGAATTTTTCCCTTTGAGTTGGTAGAAATTCCATTCTTCCCAGCATCTGCCATCCTGCTGCAGAAACTACTACCTCCATGTGTAAAACCTTGAGTGATGTCTCATTGAAAGCAGGGATTATAAATTCCTCTGTCTTTACCAAATAAGCTCATTATTCTCATTTTAGATGCTTTCTTTACGGGTTTATTGAGAGCAAAACAACAAATATCCACTAGAGATCCAATTTCCAATATGAAGTGACCTGCTTTTAAATGGTTTAGTGTGGGTGGAAAAAGTGCTAACAATAACCTATTAGCAGAGTCAAGCCCTGAACAAACATATTATCCTGTGGTTAGCTTGAGTCTAATGTTGGTCACTTTAATTTAGCATTAGAAAAACATGACGTGTTTTTAGTGGGTCTTTTTTGAGCGATGACATCATGTTTGTGTGGTTCCTGCTGCTGTGTTGTCGTTTCAGAGCATAATGTTAAAAAAGCAATAATAATCATGGGGAACTGGACCTAAATCAGAGATTGCATAGTATATATATATATGCATGCACAAAAAAACAAAAACCACCAGGAGCAATGTGGGGTCAGTGTCTTGCCCAAGGACACATGAGCGGGAACTGACTGTGGTCTCTCTTTCGTAACTGTAATTTATCATTTTATGTACTTTTATGTGTCTTGTATTCTATGTGTCTTTTTAACATATCTGCTCTGTCTTTTTATCTCCTGCTCTGTAAAGCACTTTGTGACTTATGTCTGAGAAAAGTGCTATACAAATAAATATTACTTACTTACTTACTTCAGATCAGAGGTTGACCGCTCTACCTCAGCAAACAAACAACTTTGCACAGAATTACCATGCATCTTCATGCATTTTGATGACACAGTCGATTCACGTTTATTATTATATCTATTAAAAAACAGTTTTATGAAAATTGTGTCATTTTAATTTGCTTCATTAATTCTGAACACCAGAGGTGTGTAATGATCTTTATTGGCCAAACACACCTGATCCAGGTAATCCACAGGAGACAAGACAGGATTTCTGGAAAACCAGCAGGAAGCCGGCCCTCGAGGCCTGGATTTGGATACCTATGCATTACACCTTAGTGGTGACGGGCTGAAGTTAGCGTCCACTTTGACATTAAAGGGGAAAATGTAATGACAAAATCGAAGTCTAAACCATTAAACTTAAGTTTGGCTTGCACGATAATATCAGTTAGCAATATTGTCAGCTGATATTGGACGTTATGACATCATGCTGATTACTCTGATAAAAAAAAAAAATTGCAAATAACCTTGGCATAACACCGGCCAGAGGCGCCACGTTGGTATGGGGAATCCTCGCTTAGCCGAGCGGTTTATTCTTGGGACAGGCGGGGCGTGCACGCCCACTCCAGGTCCTGGACCGGTCCAGATGTCCCCCTTGGCTTTGGCCATCAGCATCCGGGCCCGCCTCTAGCAGCACCGTGACCCTGAAAGGGATAGCGGGTTAAGAGAGTGGATGGAAATAACTAAAACAGCTAAGCTAACTGTCAGCCGACCGTAGCCTTAGTCGAAAAGAAAGAAAGATCAGAAACAGAAAGAAAGTTGGGGATTCTGAAAAGTTTGTTTTTACAGCCCCAACTGTCGGCTGACCGTCTTCTTTAGCTTTGAGTTATCTTAGCTGTTTTTGTTTTGTCATCCTCTTATTTTCAATTAATTTTACAGACATGTTTTCTAACCACCTAATAAGTGTAGTGGCATGTGTGCTACTTCTTTTAGGATTGTTTCCCAACACTTCTGGGTTTAAAATAATCCGCTGCTGCACTGTTTACACAATCAGCTGTTGCAGCCTGACAACCACAACATGCAGTCAGAGATCGCTGTGTTTTGATCTGTTTTATTAAAATTCAACAGTTATGTCTGTCAAGATCATTTTCCCGTTATGGCATCAATAACATTCCTAAAATTTCTTTTTTTTTTCAGTTAAATGAATAAACTTTAACAGACATGCGAAGTGTGATCAATCAATGATCCGATGTATAAGCCTGTGACTTTTCTTTTTGAAAGTTACCTTTCTTCATATTTGTTGCTCTGTTTCTTGTGCATCTCACAACCAAAGTTAGCATTGAATAACAGGTTGTGTTGCTTTAATCAGACACCAACTGCATGCAGTTTAAAGGAAATTAGGCTCAAACTGTAACTGAATTGAGTTTAATGTATGTATTGAATTAGGACAGATATAAAAACCTAGACATTCTGTGTACAGCAGTCTCATTCCCATATCTTAATGCTTTTAGCTGTAGCTAGTTTGTCCTTAGCTGGACTTTTTTTGTTTTACAATTACAAATATGTGTAAAATGAGAATAAAACATCAGAAACAAAACAAAAACAGTTGTAAAATCACATGAAGCAGTTTAAAAGACATGCTGACCGATCAAAAGAAAAAAAAAACAGAGCCTGTTAAAATATGAGGACAGCACTGCTGCTGATAGAACCAAGACTTTGTTTTTTTTAAGACTAAAACTGGACGCAGACTTCAAATCAGTGGGCAGTGAGTTTCAAAGTCTTGGATCTTTCACTGAGAGGGCAGTCTGAAAAAGCGATCCCACAATTCCCACTGGAGACCGCTCTGGTTAATCTGCTGCAAGTCTCAAATTTACAGATGAAGGTCCTCAGAGGTTTGGGTGGCAGTTCACTGAGGCATTTAAAAATCATTTTGAAGAGAAGGAAATGTCAATTGGGACATTTCCTTCAAGCTCTTAGGTAATCATTTTCTATCATTTGTCCTACTTATAAATATTGATTCTAATAATATCTTTGTGGTGCAATCATTTCAACAATGTGAGATCCTGAAGGAGTTTATTTACCTTTTTTTAATTTAGTATTCCTGATCAAACCATTATTGATACATGGCACCACTCTTTGAACTCAAGCAGTGATCATAGACGTCCACCTTTAACCCTCTAATCACTTCAGATAAGGAAATATTGCTTCTGTAGCCATGTTATTGTTTACGTTTCCATCACATTTCCTATGAGATGATAGGCTGAACTCCTGTGAGTCATCAGCGTGACATGCAGCACTTTAGTGTGCTTCAATAACACCACAGCTCCAGCAGGATGCTGTGTCCACAGTAATAATTTACACTAGGGCGAGTGTGTTGATCTCAGCTGAGGGAGGCTTGCTTCAAAGGTTACTCTATTGACTCAAAAAGTTTTTTCAGAAACCGAGGAGGAAACTTTGCTGGAGTCGGCGTGCCTCCAGCTCGCCGTCCCTTGGGTGAAGAGTGGTGCAGATGAGCCAAGAGAAACGCCCACGCTCAGGGACGAGCGTGCACAGCAGACACACATGGAGGCAGACAATAGAAATGTAGGAACTAAACGTGAGAAGAAAGTATCAATGTCCTCCTGTTATTTCAGGTTTCTTGACAGGAAAAAGTGATCTGTTTTCTCATGAATCCATAATAACGAGCATTTTTAGCATTAAAGCTGAAGGTACGATGACAGTGATGGCTGTATGATTCATGCGTGTTTTTGTCCTGTTCTTATCGGATCAATGACATCTACACAACATTCATGCTCTACCTCTGGCAAAATACATGAATCACTGCTGATGATGAATAATAACTCAATAGTTTTTTTTTCCAAAGAACAAACAATCAAAGGCAACCTGCACTGTTGTACAGTCATTCAGTTATTTCTGATGAAAACCAAATAATACAGAACCACTCTTGGAGCAAGATTCAGAACTTAGACTACAATAGTGACTAAGGTGTAGACTTGATGCAGACACAAACAAACATAAAATATTTATACAAATTAGCAAACAAACCATGAAATACAAAAAAAGCACCTGGAAATGCATTTTTAGACTAAAAACAAATCTACCTATATAAAATAACATCATTAAGCACTATGTTATTATTATTATTGTGTTCAACAGGAGACAATAAGGTTCCAGTAAAATGGAGTCTGGATGACATAAAGATGGACATAAAGTATGTAGATAATTACAAAACCAAAAACTGAAGCTGTCTTCTTCTTTACCTTTCGGCTTTTCCCTTCAGGGGTCGCCACAGCGAATCAGTTTCCTCCATCTAAGCCTGTCTTCAGCATCCTCCACTCTAACACCAGTGTTACGACCCCTGTGTTTTGTGTGTGTGTGTGCTTTGTATGTTCTATTTCACCAGCTCCTGCAAAAGTCCAGCTCCTCCACTGCTGCTGACTCCGCCCCTTCCTGCAGAGCTGATTGAGGCACCCTCCCAACCAATCCCTGAGCTGGGAGGGAAGCTTAAAAGCAGCCAGGAAGCTCTGCTCCAGTGACGGCTGAGTTCCTGAGTGGGAATTAGATTCTCAGCCTGCCCCTGCTGTCTGCCTGGCCCAAGCCTGCTAATAGCCTCTGGTTTCCCCCTGGTTTCTTTATTCTAGTTTTGTCTGGTTACTTTATTCTGGTTTCTTTTGATTGCCTTCTGAGTAGTTGTGTTTGGTGACTGTCTTGTTTAGCTGACGCTGTAAAGCCTGAGAATTTAAGTTCATCTAGTCCTTTTTGGGTGTTTTGTTTTATCTTATGTTGTGTCACCTGTCACCCTATTAATCACCTATGTCTCATTCTTATCCCTGCCCGGTTATTTACTTATTTCTTTATGTTACACATTTCTTCCTCCTCCCCAAGGAGGGACGTAACATAAGTGGGGGCTCGTCCGGGATCTTTAAAGGGTTTAAGAGACACCTGAGACTAGCTGTACCCTGAGTGATGTCCTAGCAGCTTTGTGCTGACGTGTCCTTCCTGCTGTGTCTGTGCGCTGAGGACGCCAATTTGTAAAGGGGAGAACCATGGCATCCGGCTTTAGTTTGGAGCATTTCATTGCTCATCCAACCTTATATCAATTAGAAATGTGCCGCAAATGCGATCTGGTGCAGATTGCGAACCACTTCAACATCAATTTTCCAAAACCCATCGTTAAACATGAGATTAAGATTCTTCTGGTGAGTAGCCTGGTGGATTTGGGTGTGGTTTGTTTGCCAGTCACTGATGTGCCCGTGTTGTCCGCTCGCAGTGCCTCGGGGAGAGGTGGCCGCGAGCGAGACGGCGGCACCCCGCGTGTGGGTGACCGTGTGCACACGAAGATGCCTCCCGTGCTTGGAGCACCTGCCAGAGAGAACGCCGACAGGCCTGACCAGGGAAAACCTCCCTTCAGCCTCCCTCGGTATGACCCGTTCTCTCCCGGCAGCGGTGGGTCGCGGGACGAGGCCCGACTGAAGGTCCGGCTCGCCCGTCTGCAGATGGAAGCGCAGGAAAAGACCCAAGCTCGCCAAATGCAGCTCAAGATCAGGCGGCTTGAGATTGAAGCCGACACAGCTGTCAGGATCCGACAGCTGGAGCTGGAAGCCAAAGCTCGCATCCCTGCACCCCCTGATGATGGCACCACCCCTTTTCCCTCCGGCGGCCTACCCACCGGTTCGCTTGATATCAGTAAATAGATTTGTCTTGTGCCTGCTTTTCGGGAATCAGAAGTGGATTTGTACTCCGCATCATTCGAGCGCATTGCAGGTATTCTGAAATGGCCCCGTGAGGTTTGGCCTTTGCTACTCCACCGCAAAATGAGTGGAAAAGCCCAAGAGGTCGTAGCAGGATTTACTAAATTATGATATGGTTAAAACGGCTGTTTTATGGGCATATGAGCTCATGGCTGAAGCCTATTGCCAAAGGTTCAGACAGCAGAGAAAAAATCCGACTCAAACTCATGTGGAGTTTGCTCGTGAAAAGAGCGTTCTTTTTGATAAGTGGTGTGCAGCATCCAAAGTTGATGATTTGTCTTCGCTGCGTGAATTCATATTGTTAGAAGAGTTTAAAAGAAGTTTGCCAGAGCGTCTTGTTGTTTATCTGAATGAACAAAAAGGGAACACTGTGACGTCAGCAGCGGTGCTGGCTGATGAATACATGTTGACTCATAAAACAACCTTCCCTGTGCCCAATGACCACCTGAGAGTTGCAGCTTTACCTCAGCCAACTCGCAATAAATCAAACTCATCCAGAGAAACACGTGAGTGTTTTTACTGTCATAAGCCTGGACATGTCATCGCTAACTGCAGCCTCCTAAAAAGTCAGTCCGAACCTGCCCAACAGAGCCCATCCAGTCCAAAGGGGATCGGCGTGATCCTTAGAACAGATAAAGGTAAGAACCCAGACCCCTGTTTTAAACCTTTTATCTTTTTAGGTCTCGTCTCCCTACGTAACGACCAGCCACCTTCATGTCTTCATTCACTGCATCCATTAACCTCCTCTTTGGTCTTCCTCTAGACCAGTGGTCCCCAACCACCGGGCCGCGGACCGGTACCGGGCTACAGACCCATTGCCACCGGGCCGCGGAAGAATTTAGGGACTCTTTTTTTTTTTTTTTTTTTTTTTGAGTCAGAAATCTTTTATTTTGAAAATCAACCGGGTTTTCTCGATTATATTAAGCGCTAAGAGCAGTCCAGCGGCGTGTCACACGAGGAAAGCTGCATGTGGAACCTTTTTCCGCGAATGGATGGGATTAGTGCAGCAACAGAAGAACAGACGGAAAACAACTGCGGTCAAGTGAGCCGCTGTTCGCTCAGCCGCGGTCAAGCCACCCGCGCTACAAAAAAGTCATGTGCCCGTATTACACGGTTTACGGCAGAGCATGAAACTCGGTGGAAGAGCTTTCTGTTGGAGCATTAGAAAGTCAGATGTGCTCGGAGTAAAATGAAAAAGAGAAATAAAATTCTATAAAAAAACGACGTATTCTATCAGTGCATATTTGTACTAATAATCAGTTATTTATTATGTCATTTCTTATAAAGAAATGTTTAGAGTTTTCAATAATGAAGTTAAATGAAGTCATTTAAAAAGTAAATTAGTCCATAATTCAAGGCTTTAGACAGAAAATGCTTGTTCTACAGGTCACCCTCTATTACCTCGAGGAGACTTCTGTACTTTCACTGTATAGTTTTTGAAAAAATAGTAGTTAAACTTTGGATTTTTGACGAGAAATATGTTACGATGGTCATCTTTGAATGTAAATAAATAGATTTTGGTCCATAATTCCAGGGCTTGGATACTATATCCTTGTTCTACAGGTCACCCTCTAATACCTCACAAAGACTTGTGTACTTTTACTGTATAGTTTTTGAAAAAAATGTCTTTAAACTTTGCATTTTTGACGAGAAATAAGTCAAAATAGCCATTTTTGAATTTGACTAAAATGATTTTGATTCATAATTCCAGGCATTGGACACTATATGTTTGTTGTACAGGTCACCCTCTATTACCTCACCAAGACTTGTGTACTTTTACTGTATAGTTTTTGAAAAAATAGTACTTAAACTTTGCATTTTTAATGGGAAATATGTTACGATGGTCATCTTTGAATGTAAATAAATAGATTTTGGTCCATAAATCCAGGGCTTGGATACTATATCCTTTTTCTACAGGTCACCCTCTATTACCTTACAAAGACCTGTGTACTTTTACTGTATAGTTTTTGAAAAAAATGTCTTTAAAGTTTGCATTTTTTGCCGAGAAATAAGTCAATATAGCCATTCATTTTCAGATCACCTATAGGCCAGGCTCCAAGAATGGGAAGGCGGATGCCCTGTCTCGCCTGCACGACACTGATGTGGACAGGACTAGTTCTCCAGAGAACATTGTACCTGGCTCCTTAATCCTGGCTCCAATTCAATGGGACATAATGACCGAACTGGCAGAATGTAACACTGCAGACCCACCTCCACCATCCTGTCCACCTGATCGGGTCTACGTGCCTCCTGTCCATCGTCAGCGAGTGTTGCACCTGGTTCATGATACACCAGTCGCAGGACATCCAGGTATGGCTGCCACTCATGCTCTAATGCGAAACTCCTTTTGGTGGCTTACAATGCAGGCTGATGTGGTCCAGTTTGTCATGGAGTGTAGAGCATGTCAACAAGCAAAGTCCCCTCGCCAACTTCCTGCCGGTCTCCTCCAGCCATTGCCGATACCTCAGCGCCCCTGGTCCCATATCGCGGTGGATTTCATCACAGATTTACCACGGTCCCAAGGTAACACCACCATCATGTCCGTTATTGATCGCTTCTCAAAGGCCCGTCGTCTGCTACCTCTACCCAAGGTGCCCACTGCTATAGAAACCGCTGAGCAACTAATCACTCACGTCTTCCGCCACTACGGACTGCCTGAAGACATTGTGTCGGACCGAGGTCCACAATTCACGTCTCGAGTATGGCAGGCGATGTGTAGGGGCTTGAGCATTAACATCAGTCTAACCTCAGGCCACCATCCCCAATCTAACGGCCAGGTCGAACGACTTAATCAAGAGGTAACCAGGTTCCTCAGAACGTACTGCAGTCAGCACCAGGAAGACTGGAGCCGGTTCCTGGTCTGGGTGGAATATGCTCAGAATTCATTGATGAAAGCATCCACTGGGCTCACTCCGTTTCAGTGTGTTCTAGGGTTCCAGCCACCATTTTTCCCTTGGACTGGAGAACCCACTGAATTACCTGCTGTAGATGACTGTGAGGAGACTTGGGAGGCTGCACACGTACAGTTGCAACACGCTGTCTGCCGCTTTTAAGACCAGGCTGACCGCTGCCGTCGTAAAGGTCCTTGTCTGCTGCCGGGTCAGTGGGTTTGGCTGTCAACAAGGGATCTCCGGTTGAGACTACCATGCAGAAAACTCAGCCCCAGGTTTGTTGGACCTTTCCAAATACTTAAGCAAGTCACCCATGTTTCTTTCCGTCTTAGACTTCCTCCTGAATATCGGATCTCCCCCACTTTCCATGTTTCCCTGCTAAAACCCGCCATGGAACCACGTGACGAGGTGACACGGGCCGGAGCCTTCAATGTCGACGCCCCTCCTCTGATGGTGGACGG
The DNA here is from genome assembly GCF_002922805.2 of Oryzias melastigma. Taxonomy (NCBI): domain Eukaryota; kingdom Metazoa; phylum Chordata; class Actinopteri; order Beloniformes; family Adrianichthyidae; genus Oryzias; species Oryzias melastigma. The sequence goes on from NC_050517.1 coordinate 3,432,731, forward strand.
GGAAGAAGCCTATCGGGTCAATGTGATCTTGGACTCTCGGCGCCGTGGTGGTCAGCTCCAGTACCTGGTGGACTGGGAGGGGTACGGTCCTGAGGAGCGCTCTTGGGTTTCCTCAGACGACATTCTTGACCCCTCGTTGCTCTCGGACTTCCATCGCGATCATCCGGACAAACCGGCTCCTCGACCCTGTGGTCGTCCTCGGCGTAGGAGGTTCCCTTACTTTGCCTGTTTTCTAGTTAATCTGCCTCGCCCGTGTGATTTTGACCTTTGCCTGGATTTCGACTATGTATTATGTCCTGCCCATGCTCAACTTCAGTAAAACGTTTGCACATGGATCCAAAAGACTCCGTCCTTCCATTGCAATATAGATCTAGTGAGCTCACTATTGGAACGTCTAGCTTTGTATTTTTGTTTGTTTTTTTCACAAATTAATGTTTTAAATGTTTTTATTTTATGTCTTTATTTTAATGGAAGTGTTGGTATTGTAGAATAAGCAGCTTTGTCACTGTTGAACTTCTTTTGGGATAAATAAAGATTCTATTCTATTCTATTCCATTCTCCAAGCTCCAGCTTAAACTCAAAATGTGCAAACATCATGTTTCTTTACTATTCTACATAAAAATGAAATAAGTCATTTATTAAAATTGTAAAACATTTTTGTCAAAATGTTTTTTTTTAAGAGTTTGTGAACCCATTTTAAGAACATCTAGCTTTTTTTGTACAGAAATGAATGTTTTAAATGTTTTTATGTCTCTATTTTAATGGATGTGTTGGTGTTGTGGAATAAGCTGCTTTGTCAATGTTGAATTTCCTTTGGGATGAATAAAGATTCTATGCTATTCTATTCTATTCTATGAGTTCCAGCTTAAAAATGAAATAAAAGTCATTTATTATTTAAATTGTAAAACATTTTTGTGAAAATGTTCTTTTCTTCTAACATTTCTTGGCATTCTACCTAATGTCTGCATAACTGGTTTCTCTTTGCAGAAGTTTGTAGCGGAAGCTCTCGAGCCTGAAAGTGAAATAAAAAGTGAATGAAAAGTAAAGGTTGTTGATGTCGCTGGCTCCAAGCTGCCTACGGCTGCAGATATGCAGATCCAGATTCAAGTGCATAAATGTGGCTTCAGATCCGGCAGATGTCTATTCAGCAATGACTTAGTGGCTGACAAGGCTGAGCCATGTGGCTCAATAGCACTAAAAGGCTCATCCAGTCTAATGGGGTTCCTCTGTGACGCAAACGTGGAGAGGCAACCCCTCCCTTTGGCTCCCTCCGACATGTTGTCTCGCACACACACACACATTCACTTGATGCCCATTCATTTAGCGCTCTGCACAGAGCAAACACAGGAGCATGTACTCCCATTTCAAACATGCTCATGTGACACGCACAAACACCCGGCCCACTAATGAAAAGGCAGGGCGGCCGCACAATGGTGCCCAACAAACAGTTGTGTAATTGCTTTTGAGAAACGACTCTTGTTGCCGGCTGTCATCGATTGGCAGTTTACTCAGCGTGTAGGAGGAGAGGGGGAGGCCGAGGCAGCAGCGCTCATTACTGAAGCCACTGTGGGATCACTTTATTAACTATGAAGCTGTAGAGCAGAGGGAGGATGTCACACTTGTCAAATCTCATTCGCTCGGATGACTAAATATTCACTGGAAGAAAAGTCAATCAAAACGTTGACTCGTGAAGTCCCAGGAGTTGATCATTTCTAGAGAAGCAGCTCAAATCAAATCAATAAGAAGCTGATTCCATCCACTCATTTAAAGACATTCAGGCTTTACGCAGTGTTATGAATGAAGAGGCTGGAAGTGCGTCAGTGTGTAGTTTACACCCTTCCCCAGTAGATGGCCCCGCCTGCAAATGCTTCCTGGTGAGGGTGGGGGCGGGTTGGGGTGCAGGTACCCTCAATGATTTGGCATTTGAGACAGCATCAAATCTTACACTTTTTTTGGGAAACTTCTTCAAATATTTATTGCTGCTGAAGTTTTTCCAGCCGCTTTGCTTCGGCCGATATTTAATTAGTGACATCAATGCAAATGGAGGAAAGGAAAACGGTCCAAACGACTGGAGGATTTTGTGAATGGGGCACTTAGTGACTGAGGAATGACGTCAGCACCAAAGCCATATCTCTTGTTAGTGAGTCGGGACAGAGGGGAGCCATCCCATTGGTTAGCCGTGGCATCCCAGCCATCTGATTGGCTGCCGGCTCATAATTAAACACCTACACAGTCAATGCACAAATCCAAGTGGTGGGATATATAGGCTGGTGCGTTGGTGCTGCATGCAACAGAATCAAGAGTTGTCCTACAAGTTGAGAGAAAGTTTACTCAAAGATTCATCAAGAGATTCTTATTTTTTGTTTTGCTGGGTGACTTCGGCTGAAGGTGAGTGTTGGCTCTTGCTCGTGTTGGGCGCAGACTTTGATTGTCTGTTGGACCTTAGTGAGGGTCAGGAGCTGCGGTGACGGAAATGGAGTTTGACTGCTGGGTCACCATAATCCGTGCTGTTCTCTTGGTGTGGGTCCAGTCTCCTACTGGAGGAAGGTCAGATAGTGAGCTACAGAGGGGGGGTATGGGGAAAAGGGGTAGAAAATGAGTAAGGAGGTATTTGAAAATAATGGCATAAAAGCTCCAGCAGACGAGAAAAACCTTCAGAAGGAGCAGCTTTGAATGTGTGTGCGAGACCATGCACGAGTGTGTACGAGAGGGAGTGCTGGCAGCTTATTACACTAATGCACTGGTCCCTTAGGGAGCCCCCCCCAACACACACACCTCCCTCTTTACCCCTCCTCCTCTGCAACTTCTACCATCAATGCAGAGTCTGCCTAACCCTCATCCGACCTGACGGCATGGACACGGACGGGATGGGGAACTGCGTGTCCTGTCCTCTCAGCTGGATAATTTGGGAAAAAGTGTCTTTTTAATGGAGGAAAGTAGAGCGGACTGCTGCGCCGCCACCGGAGAGGCGCGGTTCTCACGCTGCAACTTTCCTCCCCATAGAAGGAGCGGATCAGATGCCAACAAGTGTCCCTGCAGACGCTCTACTGAACGCAGCAGCTGATGGGGTTGTCTCTTTCTGCTGTTTAGGGGACCATGGTCATGTTGAAGATCTCTGCTTTCCTTGTTGCCTATGCCCTGGTCATTTGCCAGATGTACTGCTCACAAGCTGCTCCTGCCAGGTGAGAAACTGCTCCCATTTGATCTTTGATTTCCAGTCTGCATTTAGCAGAAATGTTTTGGGTAGAAAAATGCAACAGGAAGGAGTTTGAGGTGTTTGTTAGCATGCAAGATTAAGTATACAGTCTGCAGAGTCTGTAGATCTTTAAACCCTGATGACCACTTTGGGTCCAAAATGACTCTAATGTAATTGAAAGCAGAAAAATTTATGATTTTTCTAAATGAATTCACCAATACTTTAACACAGCTTTGAACGGCTGCATCACAACTCAGTTTGATTTCTCGCTTGTTTTTGTTATTTCTCTTCTTTTAGAGAGTGTTTAGCAAATAAATTAAACTGAACTTCATAAAAACAGAGAGAAAACTTCCGTTTACTTAAGATAAATGAGCTTTATGAATATGTCTGTGACCCCCCCCCTCCAGCCACTCCCGCACCGTTCTCATGAAGCCATCGATTCTGTGCGGCTGGTTGAACACCAGCCTCTTTCTCAAATGAGGCTCTTTCCTCAGAGAGTTTTTGGCCGGCGGCCCTTTAGCATAAATGTCATTTCTCCACCAGCCTGCTGGAAAACCTTAAAGCTCATGCTCATGCATCCCTCCTTTAGACAGCAGGTCAAAACTCCGATGTAAGATTCCCTCCCGTCTGACCTCTAACCTCCCCCCTTACAACAGACCGGGTTTAGAGTCCATGTCAGACCGAGTCACGCTCACGGACTACGAGGCACGAAGGTTACTCAACGCCATCGTCAAGGAATTTGTGCAGATGACGGCAGAGGAGTTGGAGCAGCAGGCTAGCGAGGGAAACAGGTACATGTGAATCTGTTCTTTTTTAATGTATTTATTTTCAGAATCTGACTGATACAAAGAGAGAAAGGTACCCGTTAAAACTCAATCTATGGGTTACTCTCGGACATAAGATGTTTTTCCGGGCTAAGCTCACCCATGTTTCATGGTGGTTGATTATCTACTGGTTCACTTTTACTCCACTGAAGACGGTTCAATCAGACCTAAAGGTATGTACTGATCTGACGACCAGAGGACAGGAAAACACAAAAAAACAGTTTTTAAAAAAAGATCTGTATTCTCTGTCATGGCCCTTCTCCCGCATGGAAGAGTGAACTTCCTGACTGTGTGGTCGATGGCGACTGCCTGCTGGGCATGTGAACGGTCTATCAGAGTGGACAAGTGTGCATGAGAAGCTGCATGACAGTGGAAAGCGTCGGGTTTCTGTTTGAACTTGAGGCTCCTGACAGAGTATGGTGGGTGGGGTTTTGCCGCATGATGGGACAGATGAGCACCTCTTAGAATCTTTGGAAAGGAGTGGTGGCATGGTGCTGTAAAAGTCTGGAACAGTTCTGTTTTCATAGCTGTCCTAGCATGAGTTAGACATGCATGTGAAGTAACTCTGTTTTAATGAAAGCAATTTCAAATAATATATATATATCCATCTGCATGTTTTCCCAAACCTATGAGCCTGTTCTGTGCATGTCTTCTGTGTGTCCCCTCCCCAGCAGCATGGACAGGCCCCTAACCAAGCGCTGCTCCAACCTCAGCACTTGCGTGTTGGGCAAGCTGTCTCAGGAGCTGCATAAGTTGCAGACATTCCCGCGCACAAACGTGGGAGCAGGAACGCCCGGCAAGAAGCGCAGTGCGCCTGGGAGTGACAGCTATGCAAGCTACGGCGAGACGTTTGACAGCATCTAACCGCATCTCCTCCTCCTCCTCCTCATTTTTCCTCCTCCTTTACCTCCCTCCCCGCCATCTTCCTCATCCCAGTTTTCAGTTTTACGATTGGCAAGTTGCATGCCGACTTACCTGCGTGATTGACAAGACAAGAATGTGACTTTTTTTCTCTTCCCTGTTCATTTGGCAGAGAATAATTTCTTCCTTCCATCTGAGATAATCAGACTTTTGTCAGGTGCCACTTTTGAAATCCATCTCTGTACAGCATGTAGAGTCATCTGATAGCGTTCCAAAGCCAACGAAAGTCAAGAGTTGAGAGAGATTCACCAAGAAAATGATCCACTCATGCCACGCCATCAATGTTGTTCAATAAATGTATTTTTATACCAGAATGTTTTAGTCGGTTTTCATTCTAAGACGTGTTAAAAAAGCCATCACCTTATTTAAGAGTCTTTAAAGTTAAAGAGAAGCCCTCTTCAGTTCCAAAGGTAAGACGGAATTATGTGCATGCCTGCTTTAATGTCATTCCTGTGCAGTGAAGTAACTACGATCCCATGATAAACAGTCTGTGGCGTGTCTTTGGCTGTAGTTTGGGGGACTTTTGATCTTGGCGTTAACCCTCTTGTGCTCTCCTGAAGCAGTGTTACAGCACAGAAGCGAGCCTGCAACACAGCCACCTGCGTGACTCACCGGCTGGCAGACTTCCTCAGCCGATCGGGGGGAATGGGCAACAGCAACTTCGTCCCCACCAACGTCGGTGCCAAAGCCTTCGGGAGGCGGAGGAGAAGCATCCAGATGTGAGATTCCCCACAAGGAAAATGGTACGTTATTTTGCAAAAATGATTTAATTTTGTTTTGATATGAAGATTTGTTTTTTCTATCAATGGACCATCAATGTATCCATAAATAAATGAGCAGCATTTAATATCACAGAGATTATTTAAGTAATTAAATATGATCTCTTTGTTTTCTAATTTTCCAGGTCAAAACCTGAGACGAAAACTTCAGAAAAAGATGTGTGAACAAAAAAAAAAAAGAGAGAAAACAGAGAAAATCCTAACTGAGCAGAAAATAAACACCAAACTGGCCCTTTATCCACTCATCAAGATTCTTACCGGGAACGAAAATGGACATCTCCATTTCCATCCTGTTAGTAACTCGTTTTGATTTTGGCAAATAAGAGATAAAAAGATTTAAAAAAAAAAAAGTAGCACTTTACTTTGTGTATATGAACAAAAGAGCTCCTTAAAAAAATCTCCTCTTTTATACATGAATATTATTGGGAAATAAACTGAAAGCAGCATTGGTTATCACTTCCTTATTTTCCTCCACTCATGTGTACATCCGTCCGATCCATCCCTGACATTGTCCAGCGAACGTCTTCCTCCCTGCTATCCCGTGTGCCGGAGGGACGCCACTAAAGATCAGCCTACCCAAGCCCCCCACCCACCCCCCACAACGGCTGTTGTCTTGTGCCTTGATGTAGAACAATTTACATGAACGTGATTGTACAGCTCTGTGTCAGGATGACGACCCCCATGAGGGCGAAGAGATGAAGACGGACTAATATTGTAAACAATATTGTGAAAAACAATTTCAGCAAGATTAAAATGTATTTTAGATACACTTGGGTTTGGGGTTTTGTTCTTCAAAGGCTTTTAAGGAGGTGTGGAAGGAAAACCACACCAAATATGTGCTGGTTCTTCTTTTTACACTAATAATAAATAACCACACACAGTTGCAACGGAAATACTAACAGATCACAATCACACACTGGTACGGTCCCCGTACTGTACATACCTCATGCATTTGTGCAAATGTAACACATCACATGGACGATGCAAAGAAAGCAGTGCATGGGGAATTACAAAATAAAACGCAGCCAAACTTGCAGTCAGACGTGTTTTTCTTTAGTTGCACAGAGAAGAGGTTTGCACTGATGTGTAAACATTAGGCGTAAATGTTAGGCTTCATTTGCAATCAGTGAATGGTAGATGAGGGGTGGCTGAACATTTGAGGCTCCACTTGCTTTTGCATCAGCGCTCCAATAGATGGCAATGTTATGATCCACACTAAAGTTTCAGTGAAGCTCAGAAACGCCTCACTGGCAGAAGGCGTGTCATTTGACTTCACAACAGCAATGTGCTACGGATGAGATACTCAAGAAAAATACCCACAAGTCTTATTACAGTTTATACAAGCTACAAAAATGTCCAACTACTGATGAGAGATATAAACATACACATTTAAATTAAGATTTAAAGATGTTTTACAAAAACCCTAATGCATATGAATCCTTTCCCATATATTGAAGCTGTTTCTGCTGAGTTTGAGTCCAGTTTACTGTTTTGAATAAAGAACAAGAGGGAACAAGAAAAGCAGAAGGAATGCTTCATCAAGGCCTCTTGGATGGATGACAAACATCGCATGCAAGAAGTGAAGCTGAAGGGATGATGAACTCGTTCAGATGAGGTGTAAGTGAAAACAGGGCACAGTCGATCCTGTTTGGCTGCACGGATGAATGCCAGAGAGACAACAGGATATTTCTCCTTGTGTGCTTTATGCATGAAAAATGAAGACTGTTGACACAAAAAACAAATGGCATTTTTATGGTGAGTTGTTTTAATAAAATAGTTAAATAAAAACTAGGCAAATAAAATGTCAAGCACTCCAACTGGATTCAATATCTCCCAAATGAGAAAAGAAACAAGATGTCACAGTGATAGCAGTGAGGGGGATTTAAGTTCCATCTCCTCTTCATCCTCCAAACCTTCATATAGAACTTGGCTTTATAGCATTTATACTCTATGTCACACTGCTTTACCTGCAAATCTGCCATTCTGAGCCAAGTTGACACAGAAGTGTGAGGTATGCAGAAATCAACACGGAAAATGTTCCCGTCTTATTAAAAAGGGGATAAAAGCCTGCTCTGTTCCTTCTAGATAACTGGCGACTGAAGGCTGATTCATGGGTCAACTTGGTTTTGAGTGGGCGTTTCTGCAGGATCCTAATAGTCACAGTGCAAATTTGAAAAGAAGTCTTAATGGCACACAGCTTAGAATGGGGCCTATTAGATGCTTTATTTCTGTACTGTAAGTCACACTTAAAAAAAAAAAAAGTTTTTATATATGGAGCCATTCTGGTTCAGAGAAGTATTGAACTGTAGAAATTTGATTTAACAGCCATAAAAAACAGGAAAAAACAAGGTTGGATGATTTTTGTAAATGCACTAACATAGCTAACAGTCAGGAAGTGGTGGAGGAGGACCAAAACACTGGAGACCGGACTTGGTGACAGAAACTTAAAATATTGAATGAATTGAAACATGACAAAATAAACATAGAGAACCAAAACAGCAGCAGAACAGAACCAAAGATCTAGCCAGAATTGACTAAAAAACAAGACACTTAAATGCACTGAGGGTAATTCACTGAAATGAATCATGACAAACCTGAAACTGATGTGACTGAGGGACAATTCAAAACAGAACATGACCAAAACCTACAACACAACTGACAAAAACCCAACCAAAGTCCAGTCCTCACAGTACCCCTCCCCAAAAGGCCTGATCTCAGATGCCCCCAAAAAACAAAACACTTGACAGGAGGGGACATGGAGGGACAAAACAAAAACAAGTCCAGGAAACATTCAGAGTTTCTGCAGCCAGACAGATGTGAGGGGTATCAGAACTCCTCCTTATGATCAGGTGTGAAGGGGAGCAGTCCCAGTGACCCTCCCCAGGGACAGGACACAAGAAGGGGAGCAGTCCAGACGACCCTCCTCCAGAACAAGAAATACAACCAAGGGGGGTGAGGACAGGGAACATGAAGAAGCGGTCCTGGTGACCTTCCTCAGGAACAGGCACATGAAGGGGAGCTGCCCCAGCGACCCTCCACAGCAGGGGTGCCCACATGGTCCTCGAGAGCTAGCACCCTGCTTGTTTTTCAGATCTCCAAGCCCTGCCAGCTTCTGATTTGCTCAGTCAGATGTCTCCACATTCTGATTGAATGAGCACACCTGGTCCAGGTAATCAGCAGCAAGCCGTGCAAGGAGAGCTGGAAAACAGGTAGGGTGGTAGTTCTGGAGGACCATGTGGGCACCCCTGCTCCACGGGAATGTGAAACTGGAAGTATGGCCCCGACAGTCCCCCTCAGGAACAGATTAGGTCGATGTGGCTTGATATGACTGGATATAGCTGCAGGAAAACCCATCTGGTGTGGCGTCGTATGGAATGGTGTTGACTGCAGCAGCAGAAAACCCTGCCACTGTTGCAAAAAATTCCCTGCTGGATCCAAGGTGGCCAAGTCATTCTTGAGGAATAGGTGGAGGAGGTCCCGGTGACTCTCCCCAGGGACAGGTGATGTGACCGAAGGACAATTCAAAGCAGAACATGATCAGAACTTACAGTTCAGTTTGTTTTGGTGGTATTAGTCTGTTCTCTGACATGTAACTGTAATGCTGGGAGCTAGTGCAGTCACTGTAACAGTAGTTTTAGTGGTATTAGTCTGTTTTTTTAAGTGTTACTAACAAGGTTGGGTGTTACAAGTGTTCAATTCAATTCAATTCAATTTTATTTATATAGCCCAAAATCACAAAGGAATTTGCCTCATTGGGCTTCAAAATATGAACAATAGTTAAAAACTAAACAGACTAAATAAAACTGGTTATCCCTGCCCTTAGACCCTCCCTCCCGGTAAGGAAAAACTCCTAAAAAACCTGAGTCAGGAAAAAAGAAGAAACCTTAGGGATTCCCACATGAGGGAGAGATCCTATCCCAGGACGGACAGGCGATACCAGAACTATTAAAGAAAGATTAGCTTTTACAACTACGTATCTAAGAGTTCATTCAGATAAAGCTGAGGGACGAGTGATGATGATGAAGTCCACAGTCATGATGAAGCAGAAGTGCAGTCCACGACCAGGAGCAGGAGGACAGACGACCCAGCAGGAATCACTCTCACTCAGAGATGCAGGATGGTGTCGGGGGCGTGGTCCACGGCCAAGAGTGGGAGAGTGGGCGATCCAACGGGGATCTGAAATCTCTCCCGCTCCCCAGAGGAGAGTGGGAAAGAAGAACAACATGTGAATGGAACTGCACCAACAAAAGCATGGAGAATAAATACAATAAATAAAGAATAGAAGAGAGGAGAAGTAGATGAGAATAGAGAACAGAACCCCAGAGCTGATCTGAAAAATAACCATAATAGAAATCTAAATTTATATTTAAACGCATCAATATTAGTTTATTAATCTAGCCTCACAAGGACCACAGGAGAGGGAATATTCTCTGATTACTAGCTAGCCTGGCAGAACGCCTGTCCAAAGAGGAATGTTTTAAGGCTAGTTTTGAAGGTAGAAACTGTGCTGGCCTCTCTGACATGAGCTGGGAGCTTATTCCATAGAACAGGGGCTTGATGGCTGAAGGTTCTACCTCCAACTGTACTTTTAGAAATTCTAGGAACTACAAGCAGTCCAGCATTTTGTGAACGAAGTGTTCTGACTGGCTGGTAAGGAACTATGAGATCTCTAATATAGGATGGGGCCACACCATTCAGAGCCTTATAGGTTAACAGGAGGATTTTGAACTTGATCCTGGATTCAACTGGTAGCCAGTGGAGAGAGGCTAACACAGGAGTGATGTGTTCTCTTCTACTAGTTCCTGCTAACAATCGTGCTGCTGCATTCTGGACAAGCTGAAAACTTTTTAAAGAACTTTTCGGGCATGCTATTAGTAAAGAGTTACAGTAATCCAGTCTAGACGTAACAAATGCATGGATGAGTTTTTCAGCGTCACTTTTAGATAACATATTTCTGATCCTAGCTATATTACGTAGATGAAAAAATGCAGTTTTACAAGCTTGAGATATGTGAGCCTTAAATGATAAATCCTGGTCAAATAAAACCCCTAAGTTTCTGACTGAAGAATTGGAGGCAACATTTACACCATCCAGGGAGACTATCTGATCTGAGAGAGCATCTCTCAGGTGTTTAGGACCCAGTATCATGACCTCAGTTTTTTCTGGGTTCAGGAGGAGGTAATTAATTGTCATCCAGGTCTTAATGTCTCTGATGCATGAATTCAGTTTCTCTAGGTGGTCATTCTGGTCAGGTTTAATGGATAAATACAGCTGTGTATCATCTGCATAACAGTGAAAGTTAATGCTATGTTTCCTGATTATGTTTCCTAAGGGCAGCATGTAAAGCGTGAACAGAATGGGCCCTAGAACTGAGCCCTGAGGGACTCCGTAGCTAACTCTAGTACAATGAGAGGACTGTCCATTTACATTAACAAACTGGTATCTATCAGATAAATAGGATTCAAACCACTGGAGGGCAGATCCCCTGATCCCTATGTCATGCTCTAGTCTCTGGAGTAAGATGCTGTGGTCGATGGTATCAAAGGCTGCGCTCAGGTCTAACAGGACCAGAACAGAGATTAGTCCCTTTTCTGAAGCCAATAGCAAGTCATTAGTAACCCTGACCAGTGCAGTTTCAGTGCTATGGTGAGGTCTGAACCCTGACTGAAAATCTTCAAAGTGACTATTGTCCTGTAGGTGGCACTGCAGCTGCTTTACTACAACTCTTTCTAGGATTTTAGATATGAATGGGAGATTAGATATTGGTCTATAGTTGGCTAGAATGTCAGGATCCAGGCTGGGTTTTTTCAAAAGAGGTTTAACAACCGCATATTTAAAAGACTGAGGCACATAACCAGTCTCTAGAGAGGTATTTATTATGGTTAATATGGATTCACTAATAAGGGGGAAGATTTCTTTAAAAAGTTTAGTGGGGATTGGGTCTAAGAGACAAGTGGAGGTTTTAGAAGACGTAATAACTGATGCTATTTCTGCTTGGTCGACAGCAGTAAAGCAGTCTAATGTTACAGACGTTTCTATGGATGCCTTTATTTCTACGACTTCTGCCTGCTTTGGGTCGATAGTGGGAATAACCACATTTAGCTTCTGTCTAATATTTGAGATTTTATTATCAAAGAATTGAAGGAAATCTTCAGAGCTGATAGTAGCAGGAATATGTGGTTCAACCGAGCTGTGGCTGCTGGTCAGCCTGGCTATAGTACTAAAGAGAAATCTTGGATTATTTGCATTTTCTGCTATTAAAGTTGAGTAATATTGAGTTCTCGCTTTACGCAGGGATTTTTTATAACTTAAGAGGCTACATTTCCAAGCATTCAGAGAGTGCTCTGATCCAGAACGGCGCCATTTTCTTTCTAATTTACGAGTTATTTGTTTTAGGGAACGTGTTTCAGCGTTAAACCACGGTGCTACTCTGTTTTGTCTAACAAGCTTAAGCTTCAGAGGGGCAACAGCATCAAGTGTTCCTCTGAGGGCTTGCATGGTATCATTGACAAACTGATCATTATCAACGGGGCTTAAAGTGCTCTGAGAATATTTATCCAACATGTTACTAAACATTGGTTGGACTGCGAGTTTAAATTCGGTCACAGAATGGTCAGATAATGTTCGTTTAAGCTCTTTCTTATTTATTGGAGCAGTAGGATTTTCTAATTTAAACTGAAAGGTAATTAGAAAATGATCTGAGAGTATGGGGTTATGAGGAAGGACATTCAGCTGGCTAATCTCAACTCCATGAGTTAAAACAAGGTCCAGGGTGTGCTTGTGACAGTGAGTAGGTTGATTTACATTTTGTGTGAAACCAACATTTTCTATTAAAGCCGCAAATGTGTTTCCAAGACAGTCACTGGAATCATCAATATGAATATTAAAATCTCCTGTAATTATGATTTTGTCAGAATCTAAAATAATATTTGATAAAAATTCTGAATACGGCCCGGGAGGGCGATAAATAATTATAAATAAAACTGCTTTTTGAGTCTGTTTGGGTGATTTATAGATAGTACAATGCTCTCAAAGGAGTTATAAATATGTATAACTTTAATGTTAAGGATCAAGCATGACTCTGAAATTACTGCTAACCCACCTCCTTTCCCAGAAATCCTGGATTTCTGATAGTTATTATAGCTAGGGGGAGTTGCTTCATTCAGCCGAACATAATCATCCTGTTTTAGCCAGGTTTCTGTTAAAGCTAGCAGGTTAAGTTTACTATCATTAATCAATTCATTGACTAACAGGGACTTTGAGGAAATTGATCTAATGTTTAGTAGCCCACATTTAATGACATCATAATTTTTGTTTCTGTGATTCATTCTTTTAATTTGCCTTCCAGCACATAAGCTAACACTAGGAACTGCTAGACTGCTAGAACTGCTGCAAGTGTTGTGAATATTCTAACATTTCTAACGTGGCTAATGTGATCGTGGTACAAAACATGTTAGAGAAGATCGGAGCTTGAGATCGACAGGCATTTTAGAGCGGCGTCAGCCATTTTGAGGTCGCTGAAAGGATTTGTACTTGGACCCCAATAAACACAGGCACGGAGTACGTATTTAAAGTGTTTATTTGGCTCAGGCAGGACCAGGAACTCGGGAGAGACAGCCTTCAGTCAGCGGGGGGCGCTCAGGCACTAAGGAAGGAGAGGTGTTAGGAACGCAGGCAGGAGAGGTATTGTAATCAAACAGGTACAGGTTTGGATCTTACTTGGTGGTGAAAACTCATGAACGGTGATCAACAGAGGGGGCCAACGAGGAGATGGAGGGAGTGCACAGCAGAGGGCTGACGTTGAGGGTGGTGCAGGAGGATGTCCAGGTAGGAAGAGGAAATGGCAGGAGGTAAAGGTGCTGTGGCAAGACTCGTCGTTTTAAAAGTTCCAGTGCAGGGGTTTTTCAGAGACAGATTCACAGGTCAGCAAAAAAGGTTCACATGAACAGCGTTGTTGCTCCATGGAAGGCTTGTGACAAACTGACAGAGACTGGAGGGCAGCAGCTCCTAATAAAGGGAGGTAAACAGGTGTCCCTCATCACCTGATTAGCTCCCAACAGCCTGAGGATGAGGAAGGAGTGCAGCCATGACAGTCGCTGCACCAGTCTGTTGTAGTGAAAAGAGAGCTGAGCCAGAGAGCAAAGCTCTCAATTTACCAGTCGATCTTTGTCCCAGTACTCATCTATGGTCATCAGCTCTGGGTCATGACTGAAAGTACGAGATTCCAAATACAAGCGGCTGATATGAGTTTTCTCTGATGGATGGATGGCGAGGCGCTCCCGTAGAGATAGGGGGAGAAGCCGGAGTAGAGCTGCTGCTCCTCCACATCCAGAGGAGCCAGTTGAGTTTGCTTGGGGATCTGGTCCAGATTCCTCCTGATTCAGGAGTCCTGAATGCCTCCCTGAGGAGGTGTTCCGGGCATGTCCCACTGGGCAGAGACCCCAGGAAGACCCAGGACACGCTGGAGAGACTACTTCTCTCAGCTGGCCTGGGAACGCCTCGGGGTCTCCCCAGGGGAGCTGGAGGAAGTGGCCGGGAAGAGGGAAGTCTGGGCATCTTTGCTTGGATTGCTGCCCCCACGACTCGGTCCCAGATGGATGGATAGAGGGATGGATGGAGGGATGGATGGAGGGATGGATAGATAGATAGATTGGTGGATGGATGGATGATGGATAGAGGGATAGAGGGATGGATGGATGGATGGATGGATGGATGGATGGGGGGCTGGATGGAGGGATGGATGGATGGATGGATGGAT